>NC_056734.1:845746520-846036520 GCF_019279795.1 Protopterus annectens
AGGATGGCCCTATTTTATTGCCTTCCTAAAATACATAAAAATCTTCCATAACCTCCGGGAAGACCTATTGTCTCAGGTTGTAAATATTTTTTACATAATATAGGGCTCTTTTTACATAGTTATTTGTTACCTATAGTGAAGACTTTACCATCTTATATTCGTGATATATTTGATTTTTTTAGATAAAATGAAGAATGTTGAATGGAATAATCAAATGTATTGGATTACATTGGATGTGAAGAGCCTCTGTACGAATATCTGGCATGAATTTGGGATTGAGGCCCTTAAATTCTTTTTAGGCAATAGCCCATCTACTGAATATATAGCAGAACTTTTACATTTTTGTCTAACTCATAATTTTTTTGAGTTTAATAATAGTTTATATAGACAAAAACAAGGGACAGCCATGGGGCAGCTTTTGCCCCCATGTATGCCAACTTGAGTATGGGCCTTTTTTGAAAGTGAACATTTGTACAGAAATAATTTTTTCCGTAGGTATGTAATTAGATATTACAGATGTATTGATGATCTAATATTTTTGGTACAAGGGGATCAAGATTTAGTTGAGAATTTTGTTTCTGAGTTACATAATAATAGATTTTATCTAGAATTTGATTGACTTAAAATAGGGACCCGAATTTCTTTCCTGGATGCCACATTGAGTATTGTGGAAGGAAAACATTTATATACATCAGTTAATAGGAAATTTGAAGAAGGAACACAATCTGTACATGGACAGAGTTGTCACCCCCCCATACATTAGAGGCATTGCCTTTTGGTGAAGTCCTTAGGATTTCTAAGTTATGTAATAATGAGTATGATTTTAAAAAAGAATTGAGTAAAATTATTGAGATGTTTGGTCGAAGGGGGTATAGTAATGAGATGATTGATAAAAGTTGTAAAACATTCTGTGGAAGTAATAATAAAAGAAGAGGGGGTAGTGTTATGAAGTTACCCATTACTTCCTTCAAAAATAAGGCTAAAGAACAATTTGATACCATCTATTTTGTAACTACATACAGCTGTCTGAGTACCGAGATGATACAACAGGTGAGGTACTATTGGGAATATCTTTGTTCCCTTGGAAATGTGGCTGTTTGGTTGAAAGAAAAATTGGAGATTTCCTTTAGAAGAGGTAAAAATATTCAGAATTTTATAGTTAGGAGTAAGTTCACTATGCCTTCCATGTATTTAGAACATAGAGTAATATCTAGTGGGACTTCTACTTGTGGTAGGTGTAAGGCATGTAGGTTTGTGGTTAGGAGTTTTATACAAATTAATAATATATTTTTTAACACATGGGACCACTTTACTTGTAATTCTGAGGGCATTATTTATGCCCTGAGATGTCTCTGTAATCAATTTTATATTGGAGAGATGAAGAGGCCATTCAAAGTTAGACTGATGGAGCATGCAAGGGATATCGGTAATAGGAAAGAAGAAAGTTCTGTTGCAATGCATTTTGAAAAATTCCATCAAGGCAGTAATGAGGGGTTAAAAGGAATGGTGTTAGAGAAAATTCATTTATCTCATTTTGTTTTAAATAATTTTAAAAAAACAGTTACTATTTAAAGAGGCTGTTTATATTTTAAAGTTTGGCACTTTATACCCTTATGCGTTAAATGAGGAACTGAATTGGAGAGTATTAATTTAATATCTTTATTGTTTTACAGCATTGTTTATTTTTTAATTTTCTAAGTGGATAATTAGTTAATCAATTATTGCTTGTTGCTACTATATAAAATGCATGTGCTTTTGTGGTTCTTTACTCCTTGAAGGCTACGGCCGAGACGTCAGAGGGAAAGAGCTTGTTACAATAAAACTTTTGGATCACTGACTGGTTGCATTTTGCATTCTTTAACTATGTCTGAAATCTAAAAAGGAGTATCCAGCTATGTGCTGAATTGGTTGTGGATGGCACTACCCATACTCAGCTGAAGGTAATGACCAACCTGCTACCTGACAGATTTGGAGAAAACATCACCCCCAGTCCCCTCAAGTCATCCCCCAAATTGTACCTGCCACCATTCCTCAGCCTATTATCTCAAGAGAGCAGGTCATCTTGGTGCTCTCCAAGGCCAAAAATACAGCATCAGTGGGACCAGACAACATCTCAGGTTGTCTTTTAAACAACTTAAAACATGACCTAGCACATCTACTTGAATCTCTGGTAAAGTACAGCCTGCGAACTGGCTATGTTCCAGCAGAATGGAGGACAGCAGCAGTAATCCCTCTGCACAAAGGGGGACCATCAGCTGACCTTAGGAATTATAGGCCCATAAGCTTGACTAGCCTTATCTGTAAGGCCATGGAAAGAATCTTTATGGCCCTTGTTAACAACAATGTAGGTAATCTCCAAACTCTGGACCCAACCCAGTTTGGATTCATTAAAGTTGGATCATGGCTTTTAAACTTGCTTGACTTCTTTAAGAAAATCACCAAGGCCATGGATGAGGGAAAGAGTGCATACCACCTATCCAAGGCATTTGATACAATCCCTCACTTAGGTATTAAACAGAAACTCTTCCGACTGGGAATTTACCCCTACATTATCAGAAGGGTAGCTGTCTGGCTCACCGACACAACACATACAAAGTCAAAGTGGGTGACTTCACTTCTAGCAAAAGACCAGTAACCAATGGCATACCACAGGGTTCTGTGCTGGTTCCCTTATTGTTCGGAATTTATTTCTCAGAAGTTCAAGCTAGGATGACCTGTGGCTGACCAAGTCCTCTGATGATTGCAAATTGGGAGCAATTACTGAGTCCTCCAATGATGTTAATATACTGCAGATAGGGTTAACACAGTCCGACCACTGGACTTATCTCTGGGCCTAACTTCATAGAATACACAACTGAAAGTCTGCCTAACTTGTCATTGAAAACATCAGCATAGTCTGAGAAAATAGCTTCAATAAATTGGAACTAGGTTATGTGCTTATATGATGAACTTTTTCGGTAAAGGAAAGCAGATTCATTCTCAAACTGTCTCTGAGACCTAATAATGACTGCACGGGTCCTCGGACTACATAAAATAGTAAGCTGTAGCAGTTCCTAGCCAAATAACATGAAAGCACTACTGAGAATTTGGTTTGAATTTCTTCACTTCTATAAGCAACAAGTTTCACACAACCAACCACATTAAGTTGCTCACCAGCTCTCACCTTAGCAGACATTTCAGCCGACATAACATTACACTTTGAACCAATGTCTACTTTGGGCTCGGTGGATTTTCCATTGAGCTGGATAGTACAACACACTTCATTCTTTGCCAACAAATTTACTACATCAACTTTTTCACAAATTACTGATACACCGTCTACATAGAAAGTAGAGTTGCAGCTCTCTATATGATCAACTTGCTTTTTTGAGTGATCCTTCTTTATAACTGTGTGAGATTTACTTGATTTGCAAAACTTTTGAAAATGGTTCCATTCTTTACACTTGTGGCATTGCTGACCAAATGCCAAGCACTTTTCTCTGTTAGACTCATGATTGGCATCACAATTGCAACAGTTAACAATAAAGCTTGATTTTGATTTTGCTGACTCACACTTGCACTGCAGTGAGCATGTACTCTTCACTGAACCAGTCTTAGAACTTGCTGGGAATCTAAGTTTTACCTGCCACACTCACAGGGGTTACGACTACCATGTGCTTAGGCCTGGTTCTGCTAGCCACATGTTGCATGCTGTCTGCATTTGCTCTGGAGCCTGCTCTTATCACTTGCAACCATACTTGTGTACCTTTCTGTGACTTCATGGATTTGACAAGTCTCAATAGCTTTGCTTAGCATTAAATCACTATCACAAAGCAAAATATTTCTTACTGCAGCACTATTAACACCACACACAAGCCTGTCCTTTATTAACTCATCTTTTAAGTCACAAACCTACACGTTTTAACTTTGTTTCTCAGGTCAGTAATATAAGCTGCAAAAGTTTCTCCTGGCTTTTGATCTCTTGTGTAAAACAAATGCCTCTCTAATGTAACATTTGTCTGGGGGATGCACATTTCCCTGAGTTTGCCTTTCAAACACTTAAAGATATGGATACAACAATATGACGGTTTTCCCCTTCTCCTTCATATACTGCTGGTGCATTCACAAATGAATCCTCTCTTTCAATGGCCTCTGACCCAGCTAAGTTTAGCAAAATGAAAGCCCTGGTGTGTGTGTCTTTGTCAGAATAAGCTGTCTGTATAAAAATATTGTCCTCTTTCTCAAATATTCTCCAGTTCTCTGCAATATTCTTATCAAATACAAGAGGATCCAGTCTGCGACATGCCTCTGCCATATTAACACATACCAATGATGACTTTTGCAAGTATGCATGAACAGACAGACATATACATATTCCAGAAATTTATGCCAGTACTTGTAACTATGTCCAATAGCACAGCAAGCCTCTGAATAACTGAACTTTGCAAAATAAGTCTCCTGGGCACAAGAATACTCTTGACATCAGTGTACTGTAAGAAATTACCTCATCAGTGTGAGAAACATTTCAAAATAACTGTACTGCATGAATAAACTTGGTGAAGAAGCTTAGAGTTAAAAAAATTTGAAGTAATTGCACTTTGCAAATGAACAGTACACAGCACACTGAAACTTTTCCAGTATGGGTGTACTTTGCCAAATAACTCTGCGCAGTGCAGGAAACACTCTGTAATGGTGGCAGTCTGTGAAAAGGCAAACCCAGCACAAGAAACTTTTTGAAATCGCCATATTTTGACTGTACTTTACGAAATAGTTGCATTTTGCACACAATAAACTCTTCGGAATAAATATACAGTAACAAAAACACACTGTAAGCACTTTTACACACATTGAGATATTTTGAATAACTCTAGTTATGCCCTGAATAGCTTCAATCAATGCAAAATTTTAGTTTATACCAAACACATGCAATCACCTTGCTTTATTTATGTGTAATGTGCCCTTTTGGCACTTTATTATATTCATTTTGCTTGTTTAATCTTTGTTCATGTCCATTATACTTTTCTTGTGCTTGTTTTACTCTAAACATGCTCATTTACTTTAAACATGCTTGTTTTGTAATTCCAAGGTAATTCAAAACCCCTTATGTACTTTTCTGATAATTATTTTATCAAATATCTTAATTTTAAACATTTTGTTTGATTAATAAACTTGTTGTGCCTCTCGCTTGCTTAATAATGCAGTTTTTGCCCTTGTAATGCTCCATTTTATCTTTTTTAATAAATAAATTGTTTGTGAAAGTTTTTATTACCTTTAGTTAGTTACTGGCCCTTTTTTGTACTCAGTTCTCTTAGTTTACCTTCACTGTTAACTCTGCACCTTGTAGGTCTGAAAAGCAGTCCCTGGAGTTCCAGTTATGACACCATGTCACTTGTCTGGTCAGGATAAAACAGACAAACTTCTGTGGGTTCTGTTCAAGCAGCTTTATTATGTACAAACACATCTGGATTGTGGCTTAATAACTTTAATTTAGATAAACTTGTAAACAAACTAGCTATTACACTCATACAAGCTCACTCTCTGGCTGCACTCTCAAAATGGCACTAAAGCTAGCATGTGCTTGCTATTTATATGCACATGCTGTTTTTGAAATGCTTCTTAAAGGTACAACACATAAACTATTCTGCAAAAACTATTACAGTGACACAATTGTCAACACATAAGATATTAACAACAAGAGTGCCCAAATCTCTTATAACAGTGCTCAGTTGGAGGAGTTTGTCATGTAAATGGTATGTAGCACTTGATAACATGGTCTAATGCATGAAGCAGCTATTCTGAGTGAGTGGAAGATTGCGTAAGAATACCCTAAAAATTACAGTCATCGAAATGCTTAGAAAACTTTATGCCAGAAGTGTTAACCTGTGCTCTTTGATCATTTCTCATTACAGAGCCAGATAACAAGATTTTTGATAAAGGAGTTAGTAGTAATGTTTCTCTTTTCTGGGATGGTTTATGTATGATACAAAACTGGCATTTTGAGGCAAACTTTGCAATGCCTTGTTGATGTTATGCAGACATTGTGAATGCTCTGTGAAATTTATTTAGACATTGGTGTTCTTTGTATAGTCACTTCAACTCTTCAGTATGTTTTAGGATACAACAAGTCTGTTTTAGTATACCAGCAAAACATCATGTTTAAACTTCACACATCACATATTAATTAGTTGGAAAATACTAATTGGCGTGTAGTGGTGTGGGTAAAGTGAATCCTGTAGCTTGTGTATAGTGAGCTTTGAAGGTGTTTTGTACTCTAAATCAGCCACGCAGTGAATACTCGGAGTTCAGATCACAATTGTTTTATTTCTTTTGTTAGCTTAGTTAGTCAGGGTGAGCAGGCAGCATGTCAGCAGAGGAATATGGAAAGCTGACAAGGAGCCAGCTGGCGGAGTTAGGCCAGGCTATGGGACTGATGCATGGAAACCTGGCTAAGGCAGACCTGATTGCAGCCTTGGTTACAGCTGCATCAGAAAACAGCAACCAGGAGGACAATCAGACTGGCAGTGGAGATATAATTCCCTCAGAGAATGGACAGCTCAGCCTTTCTGCAGTGGACTTAAAAATCCAGTTGGAGCTAAAGAGACTTGAGTTGGATGCCAGGTGTGTGGAATTAGAAGCAAATGAGAGACTGCGACATTTGCAGGCTGAGGAGAATGAGAAACTTACGTCTGTAAGCTGAGGAACAAGAGAGGCAGAGGCAGCATGAAAAGGAGATGCTGATTCTTTGCCAGATTTGTGGAGGTAATAGGGAAGTGAGTAATGACCCCAGAAGCACAAAGGTCAGTAAATTTCTTCCGCAGTTTAAAGAGGGGGATAATTTTGATAGTTTCATTCATATGGTTTCGAGGCTATGCAAACAGTATGAAGTTGACCAAGGGTTCTGGGCACGGTTCCTGACCCCCTTATTCCATGGTAAAGCTGTAACTGTTCTGTCCAAAATGAGTGACATTGCATGTTTTGATTATACTGTTGTAAAGAATAGTCTTTTAGAACTGTTTAAGCTAACACCTGAAACGTATAGGAAAAGGTTTTGTGAGCATAGACGCAAGGCAGATGAAATGAAAGTGTGTGTGAATACGTTGCTGAATTGAGCACTTATTTCCATAGATGGGTGAGTGGATGTCAGGTCACTACGTTTGAAGGGCTGGCAGACCTTTTGGTGAGGGAACAAGCCTTTAGCACTTTGCCTGAGGACATGAGGATCTGGTAAGCTGATAGACAATGTGCTACTTCAGATGAGTTGGGGAAGAAGGGAGACCTATACCTGGCAAGCAGGGCAGCCCTGCACAAGAAGGGGACCCCCAGCACTGCTCATGGGTCTAAAGGAAACCATGGTGGGCAACACAGACTGACCAAACAGAATCTGCCAGTAGCAGGGGAAGCCACTAGTCCATGTATACGTCCAGGAGATAGAGTTAAATGTTTTGAATGCAACCAGTGGGGCCATGTGGCATACAGGTGTCCACAGAGGCAATATGGGGAACCAAAGGTGTGGGAGCCAGTAAGTGGGAAAGAAAAAATGCCAATAGTAGGTTGTCTTGAGACAACAGAGGTACTAAACTACTATCCTGCAGATGTCCTGATAGGGAAGGATTTGGATGAAGCAGTACCATGTGCTTATGCAGTTACATGCAGTAAGGCTAGGAGACAAGCATGTGGGTCTAGTAGCCTTGTGGAGACCCAGATAGACTGCATACTTGCAGCCAGGACTGGTGAGGTGGTTACTTCAGGGAATGAGCTATGCTGTACAAGTGAGACTGAAGGTGAGACACAGCTGCTTGGGGGTACTGATGGTCCCTTGGACAGAGGGACTGCAAAGGTAGAGGTGAGTAGTAGTACCCAGGCTCACAGTGAGGCACCACTGTCAGAGGATGCCAGACTTCCTGTGGAAGGGGAGCTGGGAAGGATTACAATGACAGAGTTGAGACAGGCTCAGCTCTCAGACCCTACATTGCAAGGCCTGAGGCAGGTAGCTAGGGAGGCACCAAATTCTCAAAGAAAGGAAGAATCTGTATACTGGGATAAATGTTTATTATACAGAGAGTGGACCCCTGAGGGAGGGCTAGAAGGTGAGAGAGTACAGCATTTGGTAGTGCCTAGAGCCTACCGTCTGGCACTTCTAGCCATAGCCCATGATATTCTCTTTGCAGGTCATATGGGCATAAAACATACAAAGAGGCGTATTATACAGAACTTCTATTGCCCTGGAATTTCCAGAGATGTTACAGGGTACTGCAGGACCTGTGAGCAGTGCCAAAAGATACACAAGTCAGGAGACAAGGTGAGAGCTCCTTTGATGCCTTTGCCTGTGATTGAGGAGCCATTTCAGAGGGTAGCTATGGATATAGTGGGTCCTCTGAGTACCCCAAGTTCCACAGGGAAAAGTATATCCTTGTTGTAGAAGATTATACTATACAATACCCTGAGGCAGTGGCTTTGTCCTCTATTGAGGCAGAGAAGGTTGCAAATGCTTTGTTAAAGATTATCAGCAGGGTAGGTTTCCCAAAAGAAATAGTGACTGACAGAGGTGCCAATTTCACGTCAGACCTGCTGGCTTTTCTGTGGAAGTTCTGTGGGGTGAAGCACATGAAGACCAGCCTCTACCATTCTCAGAATAATCAAGTCCATGCTACGGGCATTTGCAGATCAGTATAAGAGGGAGTGGGACAAATATTTGCCCCATCTGTTGTTTGCTTATAGAGAGGTTCCCCAGGAATCCACAGGTTTTTCACCCTTTGAGTTGATGTATGGGCATAGGGTGTGGGGACCTCTAGATTTAATTCAAGATGAGTGGGAAGGTGAGTACAAGTCTCACAAGGAGTCTGTTGTGGCATACATCCTAAACCTCAGGACAAGGCTCAGGGAACTCATGGGCTTGGCCCAGGAGAAATTGGCAGAAGCCCAACAACAGAACAAGGTGTGGTATGACAGGAATGCTTGAGCTAGAGAGTATGCTGTGGGGCAGTAGGTAATGGTTCTCATTCCTGTCAGACACAACAAGCTGCAAGCAGCTTGGGAGGGACTCTACAAGGTGATAAGAAAGGTAAGTGATGTTAACTACATGGTGGAACTGCTAGGCAGAAGGCAGGGGCACAAATTGTACCATGTTACCATGATGAAACCTTACAATGATAGGGAGGCCCTTGTGCTGAGCATTTGCAGTGGATTGCAGAAAGAGTCTGAGGGAGGTCTGGGGACTGATCTCCTCAGTGAGGCTCGGGCTGACACCTCAGTGGAAGGGATAGCAATGTCCCAGCAGCTATCTCCTACCCAGGTTCGAGATATCCGAGCAGTGTTACAGGAATTTGGGGACATGTTCACTGAGAAACCAGGGTGCACCCACCTGGTGCAGCACCGGGTGGATACAGGACCCCAAAGGCCTATTAGGCAGGCCCCTTATAGGGTGCCTGAGAGAGTCAGACAGACCCTGAGGGAGGAAGTACAGGAGATGTTGGAACTAGGGGTGATTCAAGCATTCGACAGTCCCTGGGCCTCCACATTGGCACTGGTGCCAAAGAAGGATGGCAGCACCAGGTTCTGTGTGGAGTACAGGAAATTAAATAGTCACACAGAGTCAAATGCTTACCCTGTGTCTAGGACAGATGAGGCCCTAGAGCAGCTGGGTGTGGTTAAGTATATTACAGCCATTGATCTTATTAAGGGTTACTGGCAGGTGTCCTTGACTCCCAGTGCTAGAGAGAAGACAGCCTTTGTGACTCCTTTTGGCTTGTATGAGTTCACAAAGATGCCCTTTGGGATGTATAATGCCCCACCGACTTTCCAGAGGCTGGTAGATAATATCCTAGCAGGAGCAGCAGCATTTTCCCTTGCTTACCTAGATGATACTGCCATCTACAGCCATTCCTGGCCAGAGCACCTTCAGCATGTCAGTGAGTTGCTGGGCAGACTACAGAGGGCAGGGTTGCTCATTAAGTTAAGTAAATGTCAGGTGGGTATGGCGGAGGTCTCCTACCTAGGACATAGAGTGGGGATTGATAAGATAAGTCCAGAACCTGCCAAAGTGGAAGCTATTTAGGCATGGCCTGCACCTGTTACTAAAAGGTTAGGGACAGCAAGGTACTACAGAAAGTTTGTCCCCAGTTATGTAACCATAGCTGCTCCCCTCACAGACCTGACAAGGAAGAACAGGCCAGATAAAGTAGTGTGGACCCCAGCATGTGAGCAGGCATTCCAGAAGCTTAAAGAAGCTTTGGGAGGACCCCTGTATTAGCCAGTCCAGATTGCAGCAAATAATTTGTTGTGCAGGTGGATGCTTCAAACCATGGGGTGGGGGCTGAACCTAGCCAGATTTCTTCAGAGGGGGAAGAGCACCCAGTGGTTTATCTCAGTCGGAGGCTCCAACCCAGGGAGGAATGCTATGTAGCTGTAGAAAAGGAATGTCTAGCCATAGTGTGGGCATTACAGAAACTCCAGCCTTATCTGTATGGAAGGAAATGCACTGTTTTGACAGATCACAACCCCTTAACATGGTTAAACAGAACCAGTCAGCAAAATGCCAAGTTGCTAAGGTGGAGTCTATGCTTGCAAGCATATGATATGTCAGTGCAGCCCAGCAGTGTGATTAGCAATACCAATGCAGATGGGCTCTCAAGACAGGGAATGGGGTGAGGTACACTCAAATAGACCTAACCAGGTCACTTGAAAAACTAGCTTGAGTTCTCTGGGGGGGGGGGTGAAGGCTGCCAGCCTAGCCAGATAGAATTGTGCAGATAATTCTGTTATTTGTAAATATGAATGCAAACTACAGGCTTGTTATCTTAAATGTAAAGAAATACTGTTACATGTGGAACTGGAAATAAATGTGACAACAGTGCACTCTACTGACCAAAGTAAAGCATGTGGTGACCCTTTGATGTAGACAGTGGTGCTGAGGGGTCTAGATGAAGAAATTCTTTCTATTGTTTTAAGCAAGAGTTAAATTGCTAGATTTAAACATGCAAATGTATTTGTATTGCTCTGCTTGTGCCCAGCTGCAAGATAACAAAAGGGAGATGTTAAAAATGTAAATGTAGTTAATGTGTAGCCTGGGAACTCCAGGGAGGGTGAAGAATGATGTAATGTTTAGCAGAACTGCAGTTTCAATTTAAACAGTGAGAACCAGAGATTATTAAACATTTTTGCCTTGATCATCCAACTCACAGTACTCTGCCTGTTTTCTTTAAGTAAGTTATCTTAGACTTGTGTTTTCTTTTACGAATAGCTAGGAACTAGAAATATTAGACTAAGTGTTTTTTGTAATATCAGAACTATACTACTGTTTTATTTTAAGTATTTCTGTGTGATCTCTGAACTCTTTTAACTAGCACTGTGTAGTAGAAAGTATTGTCTTGTGGTTTTAATTATTTATTATTAAATATTTTAAAACCTTTTAACCATGGCTGTTTTGTGTGGAGATAAGTTAAGCTCTAAGTGTACATTGCATGTATATAAGGCTCTGTACCAAGTCACTCTAATAAGTCTTGAGACTGTTTAATCATACTACCAATTGGATAATAATATTGCACAGTAATAATTGGACACCCTTTTAAGGGCCTTTGAGTAGCTGATAAATATTAGCTGGGTGGTGGCAAGTGGTACTACCATATAGTCTGGGTAAAAGGGACACAACTGGAGAACCTGTGCCAGCCTTCCCCAGAAGTGTCAGTGTGGTTGTATAAACTCTTATCTCAAAGTGTCTGTGTGTCAGCTACTTGGGCAGAGACACGAAGCACTGCTTGGACAGAGAGGGTGCTGGAGATTTTAGCTTGCCCAGCTGGCTGAGATCTGGACTCTATAGTTGTGCCAGTGGGGAGTCTTATTTTGGACCTGGGGAGTAAGGGAGCAACCAGCCGCAGACTGACTGTGATCTCTGTGTGCTCTTAAGGGAAATTGCACTTTACTGTGTGTATTTGTTATCCTTTCTTCATATATGAGACACTCCTCTCTGGTGTTAGTGGTGAGGATTGAGGCTCCTTGATTGCTGGGCCAGGGCACAGGCGTCACAACAAACAAAATCACATTCAAACAATTGTGCTCTGACAGTGTAATATTTGATGTACTTCTATTCATATGCTTCTGTAGCCATAACATCAAGGAGTTTGCCTCTGTGAACTCGCGTACATCTGGCCATTATACCAAAGTTAATTGTTACTGCTAGGGTGTGTGCAATGTCCCACATCCCTTGCTCGAGGACATTGGTCATAAATAGATGTCAGGTATAAAGCAGGCGTCAGCACACAACCACTTCAGAACTTTTCTGCCACCTGTGTTACTGCCAGCTCTGGTCACCGCTCTTTTGGAAAAAGTGACTTTGCACCATCTGACTTCTGATAAGTACCCCATAGTGGCTTTTTATATTTTGCTTGCTACTGCTTTGGGTTCATGTCAGTTAGGAAGGGCAAGTGTAGGTGTGGAAGGCAAATTACACATAAAGACTAACATGAGCTTTGTCTGTTTTGCCTAAGCCAAGAACACAACCATACCTCTTGTAGTATTTGTCAGGCTTTCATCCCCAAAACACTTAGAAATCACTTAGCTGCTCTGAAACTTTACCTTGAAAACCAGAGTCTTAAATGGTTAGCTTCTCGCATGGATCTGATGTCGGGTTGCTCAGACAAGCCTCCAGTCAAGAAGGTGAAAAAGTTTAGGCCTGAACCGACTGCTATGCCCTCCACTCCAGCTGTACCTCTTGAAGCTGGTGAAGGCCTGGAGTCCAAGCTGGAGTCCATGGATCTTCCTTTGGTGGATAGCCCAGAGGAAGTCAGTACTACACCCGTGGCCAAGTCTTGGAGGAATTTGCAGGTGTCTGATTCTGTCACCAAGGGGGAACCAAGGCTCATAATTTCCAAGGGCCTATGTGGGATCTCTCAGATCGTTGCACGAAAAGAAGTAGCCTCTGATGTTGTAGAGTGCTAGCCAGCATCTGGCCCTCCTACCTTTCATCATATCTCCGATTCTTCAACATCTGAGTCCCATAAAAAGAGAAAAAAAAAGACTAAGCATATCTCTTGCCCTCCGACTACTCCTCCCATCAAACAGCATCCATATTGGCAGGCCTTCACCCAAGGCCTTCTAAATGCCTTCCTGGCCTTACGTCAGGCCCTGACTCCAGTCCAGGCCCTGTCAGCCTCTACCCCTAAAGGATCTGCACCCAGCGTCTACTCTGGAGAAGAGGATTCATCAGATGAAGAATCCCTCACTTATTCTTCTCAAATTACTTCTTCTCTGGGATATGCTTCCCCATAGGAGGAGTCCAATGGCACAGACTCCCCAGGAGAGGAATTCATCTTTGGTGAGACTATCACACAAATGTAACATTTCTGTAAATGGGACAGCAGCCAGGTCACTGAGACCCAAAAGAAATACTATGAGCTACTCCAATTGGAGTCTTCCAGCCCCTCTGCTGTTCTCCCTGTGTTTCTGGATGCCATCCTAGCTGCTTCCAAAAATCCTGATTCGTAGCCCCAGCACCCAAATGCCCAGATAGATTTTATAAGGTGCCTGAAGAAGCTAAATTTCTGTACAAAGCCCCATCTGCAGACCCTTCAGTTATTACTGTGGCTGTTGACAAAACATCTAAATTACTTCCCTCCACCTCTCTACTATCCTCAGATAAAGACGGAAGTCTCTTGGAGCATCAGGGGAAAAAGTATACACCTCTGCCACCTTAGTAGTAAGAGTCATCAACTACCAAACACACATAGCTAAATATTATTTGTCTCTGATGGCAAATGTCATCAAGCAACTGAGGGAGCTCCCTGACTCCCCAGCCAATGCCAAAATATCTCCTCTCCTTAATTCCTGCACCTAAGTAACCAAACACTCTATTAAGTGCAGCTATGGTGCTGTAGAAGCTTCAATCAGGGCTGCTGCCTCTGGATCTGTCATCAGGAGATACTCTTGGCTTAGATTATAGCACCTCTCTGATTACATCAAATCTAAACTCCTGGTTGCTCCTTTAGACAATAAAGACTTGCTTGGTACAGAGGCTGCTGACCTGTTTAAGGCTCTCCAGACTAACTGAGACATATTTTTGTCTCCCCAGTCCCACGTTTTCAAAGAACTTACCCTGCCAAAACCTCCTTTGTGAGTTCTACAGCTAGGAAAGTGCCAGCTAAAACCAGGAAGGACCACAGGAATCAGCCCCCTTCTAGGTCTGTTCCCTCCACCCCTTCTCCCAAACAGGCATTTCAGGGTAAGCCTGGTAGCCTGTGACTACCAGGCTCTTCCCCCAGATACCCCTCTATTTATGCATCTCTCCTTATCCCTCCATGTTGGGAAACAAGTCATCCTGGACTCTTGGGTCCTATCTATCATAAAGCAGGGATTCTTCATGACTTGGAGGCCAGACTTATTCCCAAAGGCATGCCTCAACCCCCCAAGATCAACTACCATTCTTCCCCCTGTTCTATAGGAACTTCTCCCTCAGAGAACAATCCAGAAAGTCCCTTTTCTTACAAGAGGGAAAGGGTTCTACTAAAGAATTTTCCTGGTACCCAGAAAAGAAGGTCCCTGGAGGCCAGTTCTGGATTTATCTTACCTCACCATCTTCCTCCAGGTTCCCTCTTTCTGATGCTCTCCTTACCTACTCTTCTGGCCCTGATTCTTTCTCAGGCCTTCTTAGTATCCTTGGAGACAAAGGATGTCTACTTGTACATCTCAATTAATCCTGTCTTCAGAAATTTCCTCCACTTCTCAGTGAGCCCTACACACTTTCAATTCTGTACTTTACCATTTGGTCTCTTTACGGCCCCATGAGTATTTATAAAATGTCTGGCCCAGTCATGGCTTTTGTCAGGATACAAGGAATAAGACTTTTACCCTACCTCAACAACATCCTCATTCAGGTGACATCAAGTACCATGGCCTAACAACACCTGGACTTTACCATCTCCCTCTTATGAGATCTGGGGTTTACAATAAACTTCAAAAATTCATCCCTGATATCCTCACAAGACCAGGTGTTCCTGGGATGTCGGATTCTGACAAGGGAAATGATAGCCTGCATTCCCCCAGAAAAAAAAAATGAGAGTCTCACTGCTTACTTCAGGGAAATTCTTCCTCTCAAAGCCATCTCATATAGGGAATTCCTCAGAATCCTAGGATTCATGGCCTCGACCATCCCCTGGTACATCTGGCAAGGCTTCACATGAGGAAGTTCCAGTGGTACTTCCAAACAATCTGTAAGCAACACCTCCATCCCCTGGAGTTCATGCTTCCATGCCTAACCAGGGAACTGAATTGGTGGATAGCCCAGATTCAGTCAAATCCTCTCTTTATAAATGAATCAGCCACAGGGCGGGGTTCAAACTTAGGAGAATGGAGGGTGAGGAACACATGGACCCTCACTCAACAGAAAGACCACATCAGTATCAAGGAAATGAGAGCCTTGATATTGGCCTTGATGATTTTCAAGGACCAGCTTCTACCAAGCACTCTGAGGTGGTACACAGACAACACCATGGTGCTGTGGTACATTAACAAACAAAGGGGAACATGGTCCTACCTCTTGTGCAGGCTGGCACTGCAGGCCTGGGAAATCGCCTTGGAAAAACAGATCCTCCTCCAAGCAGTATACATACCTTCTGCAGACAATGCAATGGTGGACTCATTAAGCAGGACCATGACCCTGTCTCATGAGTGGATCCTAAACAGGAATGTGTTTCTGGACTTGGTCCATTGATGGGGTATTCCAGATGTGGATCTCTTGCCTTCTCCATGAACAGACAGCTCCCAACCTTCTGCTCCAGGGCACCACACCAGAACCATGGAAGGAGGATGCTCTTTCAATCACCTGGAAGGGGATATACAATTACACATTCCCCCCTTCCCTCTTATACAGAGAGTCCTACTGAAAATTCAGAAGGAACAGCCTCATATCTTGCTGGTGACTCCCTATTGGCCAAGGCAGCTTTGGTTCCCCTTATTACTACATCTAGCAAAGGGCAATCACCTCAAGTTTCCCCACTGAATGGACCTACTCACACAGGAGTAGGGAACACTCTTATACCCCCAACTGTTTACATTGAATCTTACACTGTGGGTGATAGGGTGCTGATTCTCTTCAGATACCTGTAAACAGAAGATGTGCTTCAGGTTTTGCAGGAGACAAGGAAACCTACTACCAGGAAATATTACCTGTCTAAGTGGAGGAGATTTTCTATATGGTGTCAGAAAAACAACTTACAACCACTGATGGCAGAGCCCCCAGGAGTTTTGTCCTACCTATGTGACCTAATGAAGTCTGGATTTTCTCTATTAAAACCCATGTATTTGCCATCTCAGCTTGCCTGCCCATGGTGCCACCTTTGGCTTCAAGGTTAGAAGTCAAACTCTTTTTGAAAGGGGCACTACATCTCAAACCCCTAAGAAAGCCCATTCCACCTCCTTGGGATTAAAATTTGGTCCTGGAGAAATTGACTCTCCCACCCTTCAAACCAGCCAAAGACTGCACCCTCCAGCACTGCACTGGAAAAACAATACTCTTAGTGGCCGTCACTTCAGCCAGAAGGGTCTTGTAACTCCAGGCCTGTATGGCCTCTCTCCCTTTCACAGTCTTCCACAAGGGCAGGGTATGCTTACGTACTAATCCAGTCTTCATGCCTAAAGTGGTCAATGAACTGTCCTTTAATGAGGCTATTAATCTGCCAACCTTTTCTCCCCTAAACAAAATCCGGCTGAGAGGATACTTCACTCCTTAGACATGCACAGACAACTCAGATACTATTTGGCCAAGACAAAACCCATCCGCAAGTCTGACAGGCTTTTCATCTCTTATCATCTAGGAGCCTTGGGACACCCTGTTTCCAAGCAAACCATATCCTCTTGGATATTTAAAACCAACTCCTTCTGTTACACAACCCATGGCAAGCTGCTCCCATCTCCAGTAAAGGCACACTCCACTAGGGCAGTGTCCTCCTCAGGGGCATTCTTTAAAGGTTTGGACACAGCAGCTATTCTTGGAGCAGCTACATGGTCCTCTGTACACACCTTCACTAAGCACTACAAATTGGACATTGTCACTAGAGCCAGAGCAGGATTTGCCAGAGCCATTCTTTATGGGTTCATGGGAAGTACTTCTGGTAATCCACCCCTCTTTGGGACAGGTGCTTTTGTACTCTCCCTCATGTTATGGATACAGCAGCATATGAAGAGAAGGACAATTTATCATGACCTTAGATGTCCTTCTCTTCTATATGCTGCTGTATAGTTTCCCACACAGCCTTCCCCCCTGCACTTGCCTGACTCCTGGAATACCCACTTTGTAGCCGCTGATTCTGGTGGCATTCAGTTCTGAACTGGTTGTGTGCTGACGTCCGCTTTATACCCAATGTCCGTTTATGACCAACATCCTAAAGAAAGGGATGTGGGATGTTGCATGCACCCTAGCTGTAGCATTTAACTTTTGTATAATGGCTGAACATGCGAGAGTTCACCAGAGGCAAGCTCCCTGATGTTATGGATACAGCAGCACATAGAAGAGAAGGGCATCTAAAGTTATGGTAAGTTCTTACACAACAGTACTTTCATAAGATAAAATAATAAAAATGCTTGGTCTGTGTCAAACAATTAAGTCATCCATTCCTATCATATTTGATGACTGTTTGTGACCCTCTCTAATGTTACAAATAATAAAATAGACATAAAACACATTTAATAAATAAAATATAAAATCATTAAACGATTACTGATCAGCTGATTTGTCATGTAATTTCACACTCTATGACTATAAATGCAGAGAAGGTATTAGAGTCTGATGAAGTCTTGTGCTGGAAGAAAGCATTTTCAGTGCTGTGTAATATATATATATATATATATATATATATATATATATATATATATATATATATATATATATATATATATATATATATATATATACATATATATATATATATATATATATATATATTGTTATTATAATTTTGTGGTAATTCATGTTTTAATTGATGATAAGCTATTTTGTTTTTTTGCTTGATCATACGCCATTGCTTTAAGACCTTCTCTAAGGCTAACTAGCTGAAATGAGTAGCTGACCAGATGGTTTTCAAATGTCACCCTCTGTCTGCCAACACCACTGCATTTTCTGGGTCTATGTCAAATAAACGAACGCTTGAAATGTCGGACGTCATATGGTCAAGACCATATGATCAACATTTCAAATGTTTGAAGACTGACTTTAATGGCGCTGTACGGTGCAGACTGGGAGAATTTGTCTTTTCTGCACTGAAGTGTGTTCTCGAAGTTGGTATATTTAAGTAGGATTGCAACTGGGTAACACAAACCTGGATATGTAGACTTTAGGACACACTGCTCATACACAAGGATGAAGAAATCAAGTTTATTATAAATCCACACGATACAAGATGGTGAGGTTAAGCGCTTTCAACTGTTATCACAGTCTTCCTCAGAACACTTAATTCATCAAATTCATACTGTTTTATACCCTACATAATTAGATAATAGAATAATTACATCCAAAACAAAACTTTTGTTCACAGTGAAGACTGCATTTTAGGATGAGCTAATCTTTCTAATAATATATACAAGTAAAAACATATGTTTCCTAATAAAATGACCTTAAAAAATGGCATATATTATTAAATGTTAAAAATTCCTATAAAATATGAAATATAAAATGCGAACTGAAAGCTCACTTGTTATAAATACACTGTTATTTCCAAAAAGTGTCTAAAAATGTGCATAAAAGATGTATGTGGTATATTTAATACCAAATGTAAGTTTCTACATGGAGTATATGAATGCATGTGTATAATGCATTCATGTATCAGCTAAACATATACATAAGTTGATTATATAGAATTGGTGTGAAACTACTAGATATCCTACAACACAATGATAAACATTTTAAAGTAGACTGAGTAAGTGGGCTAAATATATAATATAATGATACCCAAAAACTACATTTACAACAGCATCCTAACATATGTGGGTCGCTTGTAATAATGGGTAGTAGATAATAGTTGTTTTAAATTTATGGGAGAGCTAAAAAAGGTTCAATACTAATAAAATCGTTTAGACCCGGTTTTCTGGTGGAGTCAGTCAGAATCTGCCATCTACTTTCTCTTTTAGCCAACTCCATTTTCCAGTTCGGTAAGATATGAACCTGATCAATAATAGCAAAAGTGAAACTATGGTCTTTGCCTTTCTCTGAGATGTGTCTATAAAGTGCATTTTTAGTGTCACATTTTTGTATTCTGTACTGATGTTCATACATACGCTTCTTCAGCTGTCTTTCCGTTTTCCCTATATAATGTGCATTACATCGTGTGCATAAGGCTACATACACTAACCCTTTAGAATTACAATTACATACTTGTAATGATATCATCCAGCCTGAATGTTTTGGCTTGATTAATGTACCTACATTGTTTGACATTTGGTTGTTCCTTTATGTTCTTCATTTTTGTCCTTGACATAATTGGTCCTTTCTAGCAAACGCTTGACATTAGGGCTGTCTTGTATACACTATTTCATCTATATCCATAGCAGCTAATAATTCCCAGTGTCTTTTAAGAATTTCTTTAATTAGATGCTTTCCATACTTAATATTGGTAAATACTTATGTTTTTTACATATTTAATCACTTCAGTAACCATCTTATCTCAAGAATAAATTTTTATAATTCTAAGTTCTGTCTCCATGTGCTCGGATGCATTGTCCTTTTATTATATTCTTGAAGACATGAGGAGGGTGGTTACTGGTGTAATGAATGTAATCGTTTGAGAAAGTGGGCTTTCTGTACACTTTGGAGGTAAAGCCATCTTCATTGTGGCTAATTAATGTATCTAAGTAAGAAATTTCACTAAAACTAAAGGTGTGTGTAAATTTCAAAAATTATGTAGTGGTGTTAAGAAATATCATAAATTCATCTAATCTCTCCACAGATCCATTCCATAAAATAAATATATCATCCAGGTATCTGGCATAGTATGATATATCAGAATAAAATTCGCTATTGAATACATGCTCAGACTCCCATTCGAGCATAACCAGGTTCGCGAATATGGTAGCACAGGCTGCTCCCATAGCCACTCCCCTGGTTTGCTTGAAATATTCTCCTTGGAATACAATATAATTGTGGTCCAATACCAACCCCATCATATCACATATTAAACTTATCTTATCCCAAGAGAGGCCTGAATGTTTTCTTAAGCTGCTGGCAAAAAACTCCAAACCTTCATCTTTGGGAATACTTGAAAATAGGTCCTTGAAATCTATAGTAAGATATATTAAATTGGGATGCCATTTGTCCTTAGTTAAGTCTCCCAAAAATCTCCAAGTATCTTTCATGATGTGGGGAATGGATTCGTAAATGTTCTTTAGCCATCTATCAATCAGTTGACCTATTTTAAAAGTTTTGGATCTGGATCCAGATACGATAGGATGTGTATGAAGGGTTTAAAGTGTATAATTACACAGAAGTAGAAATTGACACAGATTTTGTTAAACTCTTAAGCAAGGGAATGAAATTCATTCCCACGACTGGTATGAATTTAGTGGACAATATTAAGGAGGTCAAGATGTATTGTAGAAGACTCAATCTAGCAGTACAAAAATAGTAATAAGGAAGTGAAATCCATTGGTATAGCAGGAACTGATCTTAGGAAAAAAAGTACATATATTCCTGAAAGTAACCCACATATACTTAATTATGAGAAAATGGTGTGTAATGATATTTATTGGACACACAAGAATATAAGGAAAGACAGGAACAAATATAATGATAATTTATCACTATCAGAGAGAGAATGTTTATCAAAATTTATGTGTAATAGAAATATCAGAATTATGAAGCCCGATAAGGGAGGTGGTGCTGTTATTTTCTACACCGATGAATACAATGAAGGAATTCACAATCTCTTGTATGAATCAGGAAATTATGAAAACATATCCATCAACCAAATAAATATTGGCCATAAAAGAATAGATTTATGTATTGAAGAATATCTGATTGATAACAGGATATCTAATGACACGTATACATTTTTAAAGACTGACCATCCGGTCCTGGCAAAAATGGTTGGAATACCTAAGGTCCATAAATCTTTGGAAAATCCCCCCTTCCGACCTATCGTATCTGGATCCAGATCCAAAACTTTTAAAATAGGTCAACTGATTGATAGATGGCTAAAGAACATTTACAAATCCATTCCCCACATCATGAAAGATTCTTGGAGATTTTTGGGAGACTTAACTAAGGACAAATGGCATCCCAGTTTAATATATCTTACTATAGATGTCAAGGACCTATTTTCAAGTATTCCCAAAGATGAAGGTTTGGAGTTTTTTGCCAGCAGCTTAAGAAAACATTCAGGCCTCTCTTGGGATAAGATAAGTTTAATATGTGATATGATGGGGTTGGTATTGGACCACAATTATATTGTATTCCAAGGAGAATATTTCAAGCAAACCAGGGGAGTGGCTATGGGAGCAGCCTGTAGTCTGAGCATGTATTCAATAGCGAATTTTATTCTGATATATCATACTATGCCAGATACCTGGATGATATATTTATTTTATGGAATGGATCTGTGGAGAGATTAGATGAATTTATGATATTTCTTAACACCACTACAGAATTTTTGAAATTTACACACACCTTTAGTTTTAGTGAAATTTCTTACTTAGATACATTAATTAGCCACAATGAAGATGGCTTTATCTCCAAAGTGTACAGAAAGCCTACTTTCTCAAACGATTACATTCATTACACCAGTAACCACCCTCCTCATGTCTTCAAGAATATAATAAAAGGACAATGCATCCGAGCAGCAAGGATGTCATCCACAAAGGATCACATGGAGACAGAACTTAGAATTATAAAAAATTTATTCTTGGATCGGGCCTATCCAGATAAGATGGTTACTGAAGTGATTAAATATGTAAAAAATGAGTGGGGACATAAGTATTTACCAATATTAGGTAATTATTGTATGGAAAAAAAGAAAGAGAAGGAGAGTGTTTTTTGTGGGAGAGCATGTGTTTTGATGTACACACCATACACGCATCTAATTAAAGAAATTCTTAAAAGACACTGGGAATTATTAGCTGCTATGGATATAGATGAAATAGTAGGCAAATTTCCAAAATGTGTATACAAGACAGCCCCTAATGTCAAGCGTTTGCTAGAAAGGACCAATTATGTCAAGGACAAAAATAAAGAACATAAAGGAACAACCAAATGTGGTAGGTGCAAACAATGTAGGTACATTAATCAAGCCAAAACATTCAGGCTGGATGATATTAATCGTACCTACATTACAAGTATGTCGGGTAATTGTAATTCTAAAGGGTTAGTGTATGTAGCCTTATGCACACGATGTAATGCACATTATATAGGGAAAACGGAAAGACAGCTGAAGAAGCGTATGTATGAACATCAGTACAGAATACAAAAATGGTGACACTAAAAATGCACTTTATAGACACATCTCAGAGAAAGGCAAAGACCATAGTTTCACTTTTGCTATTATTGATCAGGTTCATATCTTACCGTTTGGAGGGAACTGGAAAATGGAGTTGGCTAAAAGAGAAAGTAGATGGCAGATTCTGACTGACTCCACCAGAAAACCGGGTCTAAACGATTTTATTAGTATTAAACCTTTTTTAGCTCTCCCATAAATTTAAAACAACTATTATCTACTACCCATTATTACAAGCGACCCACATATGTTAGGATGCTGTTGTAAATGTAGTTTTTGGGTATCATTATATTATATATTTAGCCCACTTACTCAGTCTACTTTAAAATGTTTATCATTGTGTTGTAGGATATCTAGTAGTTTCACACCAATTCTATATAATCAACTTATGTATATGTTTAGCTGATACATGAATGCATTATACACATGCATTCATATACTCCATGTAGAAACTTACATTTGGTATTAAATATACCACATACATCTTTTATGCACATTTTTAGACACTTTTTGGAAATAACAGTGTATTTATAACAATTGAGCTTTCAGTTCACATTTTATATTTCATATTTTATAGGAATTTTTAGCATTTAATAATATATGCCATTTTTTAAGGTCATTTTATTAGGAAACATATGTTTTTACTTGTATATATTATTAGAAAGATTAGCTCATCCTAAAATGCGGTCTTCACTGTGAACATAATTATTCTATTATCTAATTATGTAGAGTATAATGAGGAAGACTGTGATAACAGTTGGTGGATTTATAATAAACTTGATTTCTTCATCCTGCAGTGTGTCCTAAAGTCTACCCAGTTGCAATTCTACTTGGTTTGGCTTGAGCATATTTAAGTAGGAGGGAGTGTGGGGGGCTGCAGGGGGGCTTACAGCGTTAAGGTATGTTTTTCTTTTTTTTTTTTTTATATTATATATTCGAACTTTCAAATATCGACCATGTGGTCTTGAACATATGGTATTCAACATTTTGAAAGTACGATTACATAACATAGACCGCATTTTCCAACCTTAATGCCTGCATCAAGACCTCAGTCCAGATCTGGGATAAATACAATTGCAGATTCAGAAATAAAACAGTTATGGTCTAATTTCATTATTCATAAGCTACTTAACAAAAGGAATAAACTTGCCTTTAGGAACAAACTCTTACTCAAAACATTAAGCAAAGAACTGAGAAATAAAATCATACACCATTTATTACTTCTATATGTCAATGATTGTATTTTTTGCACTGTTGCTTCTACTAACAGTTTCATGCAATGTAATTGTACTGTATGATTTTTTTTCTGTTTATGTGATTATATGTTCTTTATATGTAACTTCGTGGAGGTTTTCTCCCCGGGTCTATACTGAAAATAGGCTCATTTATGGCTCAGTGGACTTTCTCTGTTAACAAGTGCAATAAATAACTAACTAACTAACTAACTAACTAACTAACTAACTAACTAACTAACTAACTAAATAAATAAATAAATATCTACCAAGGACAAGTATGAACTGAGAATAGTCACCACCATCTTCTTTAACTGCATTATGAATCTCTGAAACATTACTCAATACAGCACAGAACTGTTACCTAATAATACCACAAGCACTCAGCCCATTAGGGCATAGCCAACACATTAGCAGATAAACCTAGCTCCAGCTTCTCCCCCTTATCTCCCCATAGATTTTCAAGCCATGGTATCCCTTGCTTGCTCCCACCAGAGATCAGCTCAGAGCTCTGAGCTAGTGTTAAAAAGCACTGCCTAAGGTGAAAAAAAATATTAACTTCACTGGGGGCCTTATAATATATCAGACTGTTGTTCATACTTGTCAGTATGAAACATTGCCTCAGAGACCCTCTTCTGTATCCACTGAATCTTAGCCTCTCAAGCGGCTTCATGCCTGAGGCTTAGAGAACAATGGTATTTGTTACCCCAGTTATGAACAATACTCTCAAACTAATCAACTGATCATAATATGCTTTTCTTCTCAAATATATTTTTATATGCCTATATATCCCTTCCCACTTCTTAATTTTCTCCTGACATTTCAGTGCCTCTCCTTTCACCCCATTCTCTCTCTTCAGCTTCTCGCTTTACATCATCTATTCTCCAACTTCATTCCTATACTCTCTTTTCTTCTACCTCTCCACCTCACCACTCCTCCCAACTTTCTACAGTACAAACATTTTTCGTCCATTGTCTAGACTTGTATTCTCCTCCACTCCACATATAACAAGGACAGTTCCGTGTATGCTTATTGGATGCAAAAAGATATACTACATAGGTTTCATCTGAATTCTACCACCTTGCATAAATCGTGGTTCACTGTTGCAATAGTCTATGTTATAACACTGAGTCCTACCTTTCTGCACTGGTTGGCTTTACAGCACTCCAGGTGCTGTAACTGTCAGGAGTGCATGAACTCCTCATATGAAAGGCATTTGGAGTACCAAATTAAAAGGTAGTTGAGCATCAACATCTTAATAGTTTTTTGACTGCTTCATTCAGCAGTTCCCATGATCTGTCACTCAGCTAGTGATGTACAAGATCTGGCCAGATGCATTCCCATTGGGGAATGCCTTCCTATTTTAAATTAATTTTATGAAGAAAACTTATTTTTTTCTGTCATTATATGGCATTTTTGCCAAGAAACAAAGTGTTACAGACTGTCTCACAATATTGATGGAATTTGCAATATGAATGCTTGTGTAAATCATTTGTGACAAAAACGTTTTATTGTTTTGACTAGAAACTTTCTAATATTTAAGATTTGTTGTGTTTGGATCAGACTATGATACTTGGAATCTATATTACATCGTCAAAGGGTCTGTTAACCGAATGCCCTTTGATTGACATGTAAATGTTTAACTGCAAAAATTTTGAATGGCCAAGTAAGTGATTTTTTTCCCAGAGAAAAAAATCGCTTGGCCAATAAAAATACAAACAAACCACCAAACCCTCAGAAGTGGGGTGCTTCATCCCCCCCATACGCCCCCTAACTAAATATACCAAGTCCAAGATCACACTACAGTGGAGGAAAGGTCAAATTTCTGATAGCGGTCAAGTGATTTTTTTCCCCTAGGAAAACATTTGCTTACTTGGGGATATGAGCTTTTCGTAGTTCGACATTTATGTATCGATCAAAGAGCGTTTGCTTAACAGACCCTTCGACAACGTAAATGGGACCCGGTACTTGTGGGGGACTGTCAGTAGCGTACTTACATCAGAACCACTTGCCTCTTCTGTTCTCCTTACCAATTTGCCCTGGCTCCACTGCCTGCTTTTTAGTCCTTGTTCCTGGTTTACCAATGGAGTGGCAGTCGGTCTGTGTGGTTCTACCTTCCCCAGCACCAAAAAATAACAAATTTGCAAGGTTTTAAGGGTTAGAATGGCTCCTTGTTTGTCTTAGCTGCTGGTGGATGACTCTGCTCTCACCACTTATTGTTCCTCAGACCACCCATCTTGTTCCCCCATCCCTCTTGGTGTAAGATTTGAGGCCATTAAAGACCAGCGGTAGTCATGTCCTTTTCAGCTGCAGGGATTCCTGTAGTGGGCGAGGGAAAGCCATTATTGCTACTGTCTTAGGAAGATGGAGGTAAAAGATATTCACTGGGCTGGGATGGAGAATGGGATGTCTGATCCAGTGTGCTTAAGGATCAGCCTTTTTTCAGGGAGAATGTGCTTGGTGAAACAAAATTCCAGTCTCCTGTTTCTATTTCCATTGATAAGGCAGATTTACTAGGATTTTCCAAGGGATGGATTGCTACATTTTTGTACCTTCTCAAGCCTCTGTGAAAAGAATGAAAATAGTTCCTTCTCATTCTGACAGAAATGTTCAGTCAGAAGAGCAGTTCATACTGGGTGGAAGGGTCCACTTCAGGAGTTTATTTTCAGTCTGAGCATTCTGATTCTGATGACATTATGGCTTCAGACTTCTTCCACAGGCATATTATCTAATATGAAAGAGGCATTTCAGTGGGAACTGAATGAAATTCCTATTTCACAGAAAAATTATTATAATTTGTTACAGCTACAGATGCCTAAGGCTGCTTATATCACCCTGAATCGCTTGCTGTAGAGAATGTTTTTCTCATTACATCAAGTCTTCCTAATGGTCAGCCTTCTGGTCGTAAGAGGTCTGACAAGTTAATTAAGGTGCCTCAAACAAAAAATATATATCTGCTTCCTAATCCTAAAGCAGATTCAGCAATCATTCTCTTTCACAATCTGTTGCTGATAAACAGGTTTTTGCTACTAACCCCAAAGATAGGCAGATAATGGTTAAGTTAAGGAAGAAAATGTATTCCTGTGCACTTTTAATGTCCAGGACTTTGAAATGCCAAGCACGCATGCTGAAGTTTTTGCTCATGTCTTGGGAATTTGCAGAAGTTAAAGGCTAACCTTCCTTTTTCTGAGGTAAAGAATTCATTAAATGCTTCTTTGGCAATTGTCAGGTGACTCTTCTTCCAGAGCTGCAACATCTGGATCAATTTTAAGAAGACTGGCTTGATTCTACTTTTAAAATCTTCCTGAGAATGTTACATCTGAGAATTTAAATTCTCCTTTAGATAAAAAGACTTTGTCTCTTCTGCAGCTGTGGTGCATTAGAGGAGTGATGAAAGGTTTGCCCCCTGCCCCACCTAAGTAATGCATGCTAGCCCTAACCTTGCCCTTAACCCTACCCTGCATCTAAAATAAAAAAAAAACTTCCCATAATACTGCCACTACACAAGACAGCTCAGCATTTACAATACACACACATACAACACACACAAATACACTAAATCTATCTCATAATCTATTCCAAACCCTGACCCAAAACACTTACGATCAGTCACACTTAAACAATCCCCTTATCCTAACCCTAGCCCCCCCCCCCCACACACACACACACCTGTGTAAATAAAACACACATGATAAAATGTCTGGTCTATGGACCAGACATTCGACCTTAAAACACAACACTTCCACCTGTTGATAAAAGCATATGATGGTCAAAGCAATTAAACTTATATATATATATATATATATATATATATATATATATATATATATATATATATATATATATATATATATATATATATATATATTTATATATATTTAACTTATAAATATATACAGTTATCCAAGGAAACAAAATGATTTAAAAACTATGTCTGCCTTCCATTTTTGTAATACTAGCTAATAGGAGAGCAGCAGAGCCTGCTTTTATTGCAACCACCCCCTACCCACATGTTGTCTGTACAATTCCCCTTCATATCTAAAAAAAATATTCTCTAGTACCACTTCTTTGCACATTAAATTTAGTTTCTTTCCATGTAAAAACCCAAATTCTTTAAAAATTTCTCTAAACCAGGTCATGCCCATACCGTGTATAATAATGACAGTATACAAACTTTGGATGTCAGCTGTTACCAAAAGTAACTTCATTATCAATGTCACTCTGCCAGCCAAGCTATCTGGAATGTTGTTAATAATTCCATGTCATTTGTGAATATTGATATGATTTATACAGAACTGTATGTTGTGTGCTGAGCTTCAAGAATGTAACCACAGCATACCCTGCTGAAACATAGAAGATTAACTTGCAAAACTTAAGAATAGTTGAGGTTAAGTTACTTTATAGCTGGACCACAAACAAGAGATGTTATTTTTCAGTGTCAATGCAGAAGCAGACACAATGTCTAGAGCTAGATGTTTTTGTACTGTCTTGGAGGAAAAGTAATTACTAGGTTTAAAATGTAAAGTGTTTTATTGTTTTATGACTTCCAAGATCTGCAAAGATCTGAGAGATATATATTTCTCACACAGAGATGATAAATTCTGTTAAGTTTCTGTTTACTCACTGGTTGGATTCAAGACGCTCTCCACAAGATGCTGGAATATTTTTCCTTTTATTTACTGATAGACTTGAAGTTTTCAGCAAGTGAATAAAAGGCTGCCTTTAATACATCAATCAATTAACACTAATTAGAACATTTAAAAGGGCTGTTTCGCTAGTTAAAACAAGCATAGTAAACTGCAACCTATAAAAACAGTATGTAAAGACTAAAACAACCACCAGGGCTAGTCAATACAAAACATGCTTGATTCTATATAATAACAATAAAATATTTAGAAGTTAGAATCCATCACAGTATAAGTAACAACACTGATGTGAAGGTGTAAACTGTGTTTGTTGCTTTTCAATATTAATGTGCAAAGTTAATACAAATCATTTTCAACAAATCTCTACTGTTTGGAGGTTAAGCAACTTTAGGGAGTTCTAAAATTGCAGGGTTTTGAAACAACTTTAAGTTAAAACACACAATAATAATAATAGGAAGTACCATGCAACTAAAAATGAAAATAAAAATAAACTTAAAAGAAGAATTAATGTATCTTGCTGCAAATAGGTCTACTTCCTACTTAGTTTGCACGTAATTATGCATCCAGTACAAAATGTACAAGTTGTAATATGTGCTGATATTTAGTCTTGTAGGTGCCTAAATGTATATAAAGCATCCACCTATTAATAGGCCTCTAAGTTCTTTAACCTCAGTATACACTGAATTGAGCACATTTCATTTATGCCAGGTCTCTGATTAGAATTAACCCTCAGCTCTTTCCTTTCGAGTTTAAGTGAGTCATGATCACCCTTCCATCACTGACCTGTTGGTCGATGTTGGATTAGCGTGCCTTGTAGCGTTGGACTTGGTTTAATTGGGAGTTTGTGTCTCAAAAAATCTCAGTGAGGAAGTCATGAGGGTAACTCCTAAAAGAACTGAAATAACATTCACTAACAAATTCCTCATCATCGTTATCATTCTCTAGCCCTTACTAACTGACCATCTAAATAGTCTATTCTATCCAGATGCCATGACTAAATTAGCTATGCTCCCCCATGGGGAAAAGCAATTAGGTGGAACCCCAAAGAATTAAGAGACTTAAAAAGACCAGGAGTCTTTAGTGATTTGCGGTCTCATTGGTGGATTCATTGATATTCTTATGGTTTGTATCCAAACTTTGTCTCTTCAAGTTCCCTCATCTAGTTTCATTTTTGCTCTCCAAAGATTACCAAGCGTGTGTAATGGAGGGTTAAAAAGACGCTGGAAGGTACAAAGTATGTCCTCTGGATAAAAAATCGACCGCGTCTACTAACTAATGTTGTAGTGGGATAGTATCCTACAGCCCTGGTCAAAAGTTCGGGGGTCTCCATTTTGTGTTGGAGTTACCACCAATTTTCACCCTGGTTGTTACTGTTCATGTTGGCCCCATTGTTGTTATTAGTACCTTGTTGTTGTTTTTGTTTTTATTATTTTTGTTAGGTTCAATCTACTCAGTGTTCATCGATGCTCAAAAGCAGTTCATCCAGGCACTGGAGCTCCTTTGGCAATTGAGGGTTAATTCTAATCAGAGAACTGGCATAAATGAAATGTGCTCAATTCAGTGTATACTGAGGTTAAAGAACTTAGAGGTAGTAAACTCACCCCTTGTCAAGCCTATTAATAGGTGGATGCTTTATATACATTTAGGCACCTACAAGACTAAATATCAGCACATATTACAACTTGTACATTTTGTACTGGATGCATAATTACGTGCAAACTAAGTAGGAAGTAGACCTATTTGCAGCAAGATACATTAATTCTTCTTTAAGTTTATTTTTATTTTAGTTGCATGGTACTTCCCTATTATTATTGTGTGTTGTTCTTAAAGTTGTTTCAAAACCCTGCAATTTTAGAACTCCCTAAAGTTGCTTAACCTCCAAACAGTAGAGATTTGTTGAAAGGGGATGGTTTTGTACATAGGGGATGATTTGTATTAACAAAAAGCAACAAACACAGTTTACACCTTCACATCAGTGTTGTTACTTATACTGTGATGGATTCTAACTTCTAAATATTTTATTGTTATTATATAGAATGAAGCATGTTTTGTATTGACTAGCCCTGGTGGTTGTTTTAGTCTTTTTAAATGTTCTAATTAGTGTTAATTGATTGATGTATTAAAGGCAGCCTTTTGGAAGGCTCCACTGTTTTGCATTCTGAAGATGTTGAGTATTCACTTGCTGAAAAGTGCATGATGCTGAACGCACTTCAAGTCTATCAGTAAATAAAAGGAAAAATATTCCAGCATCTTGTGGAGAGCGTCTTGAATCCAACCAGTGAGTTTTAAGTTTCTGTTTAGCCTGGGGACTTAAGTCAGGTGACAAAGCATGATGTCACACAAGCTAACCCAGCAGTAAAATGTGATATTAATTTAATAACTCTCTCAGAGAGAGACTGGGCATTTTGTATTTTGCCTTGGACTTAGCAAGAACATCCACTCATCATCATTATCTTTACTTGTCTAGCTGTAAGTAAGACTTGGGGCATAGTATCTCTCTTAGATATAGATAGGAATATAGGAAAGATTAGTTTAGATGTTTTCTGCATTTATTTGAGACTGTCCTGCAATGTTGTTTTAAAATATTTTCTATGATTTTGAACTCTGAAGTTACTGTGTTGATTGACTGAGTATTGTCTTGTTCTTTTATTATTTTTTTTATTAAATGTATTTAAATCTATCTTTGTGGCTGATATTTGTGAGACATATTTAAGCTCTTAGCATACTGGCATATGTATTTCATGACACTATACAGGCTACTCTTAATAGCATGCCGCTTGGTCAGAACTACCATTTGGATAGTAACATTACACAGTAGGATTGGAGACTGTTTGTAAGGGTCTTATAGTAGCTGATAAGAGGGGTTGGTGGCTATGGAAACTACCTTATAATTTGGGCAGAAGGGGACACAAGCTAGTAAACCTGTGCCAGCCTTCCCCAGGTGTGTGTGTGTGTGTGTGTGTGTGTGTGTGTGTGTGTGTGTGTGTGTGTGTGTGTGTGTGTGTGTGTGTGTGTGCGCGCGTGTGTGTGTGTATGTGTGGTTGTATATAAACCAAATCTCAAAGTTTGTGTGTGTCAGCTACTTGGACAGGGACACAAAGCACTGGCTGGACAGAGAGAGGATGCTGGAGATTTTGGCTTGATCCCTCAGCTGAGATATTAACCCTATAGCTGTGCCAGTGGGGAGTCTTATTGGGGATATGGAGAAAAAGGGAGAAACCAGCCACAGACTGACAGTGATCTCTGTGTGCTCTTAAGGGCAATTGCACATTACTGTGTGTGTACTTGTCATCCTTCCAGTGTGTACATCCCCTAGCTGTTGCCAGTGGTGAGGATTGAGGCTCCTTGATTACTGGGCCAGTGCAGAAGCGTCACAATCAAATTCAATGCCACAAAAATTATCTAAGAAATGTCATGATTCCCATAATATTTATTTGGAAAGAGATATAAAATACTGTTCAGTTTCAGTCTACAGTCAGTGATACAATCTTATTCCCTTATCAGATACTATCGGCCTGAAGGGTGGATTCTTCACATCCTTGTGGATTTTTGAGATTCAAAATAAATATGGATTAGTAGGAAAATGTACTGTTAAAAACTGAAAATTATACCATGATCGCGAAAAAAGCGTGCCACTGATGGCCAGCGTTGCCCGTTATAAATCGATACTACTAACTAATGAAGTCGCGCGGCGGGGACTTTTTTAGTATAACTTTAAAAAACACTGTCTGTCTCTGTTAAATGGGTTTAACATGGCGAGACTAGCGAGACAGCTTTAAAAAGCGTTGCTTATCTCCGTTTTAAAAGCTAAAAAGCACCATCGCTATAATGAGTTAGTGAGTTTTAATGCGAAAAAAGGCAGAGAATCTTTCACTATGTTAAATGAGTTTAACATAGCGAGACAGTTTTTAAATAAAAACGGAGACATCTTGCTTTCTGGTAATAAATTATTACCCACCACCAGGCGCAATATAGTAGTATCAGTCATATACTGATTAAGCGACATATCATTCAACCAAATGCCAGTCTTCTGATAAGTACTAATCATTTCAATTTTTAAAATGTGAATAAAAGTTATCATTATTTAAAATGACAAATATATTGTTACTATAATCCTCAAAAAACATAAGAATGGTTCCACCTTCTTTATCTGGTTTCATCATTCTAATGAATCTATCCTGATGTAGTTGTTTAAGGGCATTCATTTCAGCTACAATAAAATTATAAAATCGTTTGGCATTCTTATTATCATAATGTTTACTGTTGTCTTTTTCACACAGTTTCTCAAAAGGGACCAACACAGGACTTAAAAGTGGATTAAACATATTGCATATTTTCTAACTGATTGGATGAACTGCTTTCTACAAACATAAGAGAAAAATTCAATTTTCTAGTAAAACGTTTTAACTTGAATACATCAACTATATTAACCCTTCTCACTGTAATACACTAGTGAGACCGTTGCTTAACAAACTCAAATATTTTTTTAATGATAGTCCTAATACTATAATTATGCATGCTAAAATCATATATATTAACAATATTAACTTAATTTAAGCATGAAGACCCACTGTTGTTTAATGGCAATATCATTTTGCCCATCTGACTGAAGACTCTATTATGGTCTATAATTAATGATCAAAATCACTAATTGAAATAGTGCCATTTGGTGTAAAGCACTTCTCATCAGAATCCCCATAACTTCATTAGAACATCTGTTACATGTATCAGATGTGTGCAATGGACTGTCTTGAGCAGAATAATTATTTTTTAAGACTTCTTGTTTTGTTATTCTCTCTCTTCCGAAGAGGTGGTTGATCTAAAAAATGGCTATTGTATTGTAGTTCACATGAAACCTCCTCAGATGTATTTTGGGCTTCCCTATTTGAAAAGTTGCTGTATTCAGAAGTTACCCACTGATTTAAATGAGAAATACCAATTTGTCTGATAAAGTGATTTTTTACTTGAAGAAACAGGTATGTAAGATTTTCAGAATATTCTTTCTCAGACCTGGCCAATTTTTGTGTTGATATGGTCCTCCAACACAGTAAAGACATTCTCATATTCTTGTTTATCAGTGGAAAAATAAGATCATCCACTGTAATCTTATTTATCTTGACAATGTCTTTTTGGAAATGTTCAGTTGTCTCAGCATTATGCTTAATAATACTTTCTAGATACTCACAACATATGAGCTAAAAAGTAAGAAATTATTTATGCATGGGGAATTTTCAATAATTCCTCCTTAAAACTCATAAAGTCTCAGACCTTTAAGAATAATACCTCTATTAATGCAGTCCTTAAAATATAAGTTATTAAGTTGTGAAGTCTTTCAGCAAAACAGATTTTTCTTTAAATCCTCAATTATTTTTGCAATAGTTTTGTTATTTACTTCATAGTTAAGAGAATACCAGTCTGGGCTATGGTGAATTTTTAATAAGTTAATTCACCATGCTAAGAGAAGTAAGTAAAATATTATTCCTAGCTACATTAGGAGTAATGTTTTGGCACTTATCACTTTGGCATTTGGTTTCACATCTTTCACTGGAGAAGTATCATTGTTATTATGTGCAGATAAAGACTGAGTTAAACTTCTGCCAGTAGGAACCCCATATTGGCTAATTAAAGCAATACACTGGTCAAATCAGGTGGAAGGAGTGTATTTTCAGATGAACCATGTATATTATCGTCTTCTGGCCACATCATTAATCACTGTCTTGAAAACATATCCTCACTGATACTGGATCTCTTTGAAAACATGGAGTTTAAAAAAGTACCACCAAAATGCTAATCAATAAGTGTACATTAAGCCCAAGAGACAATGATTATAGGATCACCAGTAATCAAACAAAATGTCAGTCTGCACAAAAAATGTATTGGTGCAATATTAAGTACTTTCATCCATCACAGCCAACAGACTTCTTAAGAATAAAATAAATTGAAGGCACACATCCTATATTATATAATTATCAACCAGATCACATGATTTAAAGTTACCAATTACCAAATAGATTGATTGGTAAAGAACTAAGGAGTGAACCTTGTGGAGCTCCAATTGTGACTAGTAGGTGAGATACGTGTGCAGATACATGCTGAACCATTTGATTGTGTGCTCTGAGAGTCATACAATAGTACATATACCCAAATATGATATTCAGGCAGAAGTGGAATATTGACATATGTCAAAATGTTATAGCATTTTTCATAAGTACTTCTATAATAATAGCTACTATTACGATTGGTCAAAACTACCCTATCTGCACATTGAGGGGTATATGTTCATCAAATCAATGTGCAACATAGCCATCATAATAAAAAACTTCACAATGGTCCTAGAGTCTAAAATAAGCACTAAGCCACACATACAAAGGCTGCAATAACATACTATAATTCTGTGTGTACACATACTTTATAAAAACAAGCGTATAAATAAGGCACAAAGGCCTTCAAACAGTGTAATAGCTATTGCTATTATTTTGTATAAATCAGTATGAAAATTTTTTAAAACAAAACTATTTCATGTAGAACAGTTAGTTAATTATGTATTTCGATTCACAATGAACCAAAGAAAGATAATTATATATTTTTACATACTCATGTTGTAATGACTGAAATTTTATGTAGTTATGCATTTTATATTTTCATGTATAATTTTACTAGCATATTTTGCTTAAATGAGTAAAATACTAGCAACAAAATTTGCACCATTGCACTTTAAGAAATGATTGTTTCATTTGAATTAATCAACAATTTAATAGCTTAATTGGCCGATCATTAAATGTATAAATACTGACTGGCCATAGTAGTGTTTTGAAAAAAGCCTGAAAAAACTGAAGTGTCCAGGTGTCTTGTATTTGTTGGCGTTTTACAGCTGTGGATTAAAGCTTTTTGTGGTGAATTCTTTGCATCTATTTTCGTTCATTGAGGAAGGAGCTTGCATTTCCAAGTTGGGACTACACCTTTTTATGGTATTTGTACCTACACCATTTACAACTGTTTTGCAGATTGACTGCCTTGCTATTCAAGATTGTTTCAAACTTGTGTTACTTTGGGAACAGGTCAGATACCTGCACCGCATAGAACTGACTTGCAGAGTTGCTGCTTTATATTTTCATCCATCTCTGTGTTGCTTTTGAACCAAGTCTGGTGGGTTGTTCCGGTTCTGTTTTCCTTGTAATAGCTATTGCACCAGAGCTTGTATTGTAATTGGTTAAAAATGCAAAATCAGCACCCTGATTGATGCTCATACATCCCAGCACAATACAACTAAATGCATTATAACCTGTAATACTAATGCACCTATTCAAGGGTTGCAGTAGTAAACAATAGGTGCAACATCAGAATATATAGCAAAAATTCACATACACATAAATAATCACAGCACAATGTGATCCACACTAAAAACGTCAAGTCAAAGCTTGTTTCTTTTATATATATCCATAACCTTGCAGACCACAAGTGCAATTCAATGATTGCTAATACCTAGAAGAGAACCATTGTAATGGAATGACTGCAATACACATTTATTCATAGGTTCATAGGTTCACAGATTTGTACTAGGCTAACTGCCCTTGTGGGCCATTTTAAGCCTAGCCAGTTACCCCATGTGAGAATCAAACCCTGCACCTTGTATTTGCAAGGTGAATGCCTTAACCATTATGCCAACCTCCTACCCCATTATGCCAACCTCCTACCCCCTTTATTCTATATGTACACATAATTCAGGAGAACAAGCTGATGTAAAAACATTCAGACAGCATAATGGCTATCACACACGGCTTATATTTTTGGACAAAAATGGAAAAACAGCACCCTGATTGGTGCTCATTCCTTCAAACATTGCACAGCTAAAAACATTGTAACCTATAACATTAATGCACCTATGTAAGGGTACAATGGTAAACAATAAACGCTAAACATCAAATATACATCATAACTAATCAAAAACGTCAAACCAGCGTATATTTATAAACTTGCAGATCACAAAGCGCAATTCAATAGTGGCTCAAAATACTCGTATCTGATGTAAAATCATTATTATAATCATATAAACGATAATAATAAAAAATAGTAATAATGATGATATAAAATCTTCACAATATGCACATCTAACAACGCACGATTGATCAAAAACCTGGAGCTAACTCCTTCATTCGTTCCTGTCTAAGATTCAAATCAAGGTACCCAAACACAAATAACAGACACATACAAGGACTTCATCTGCAGTTCCATAGACAATTACTCAGAGCGCTAATACCTAATGTTAGAACATTGATATACTATCACATAAAGGCATCAACCATAAATCTTCATAAATATATATCTATATAACTAGCATAGCACAGTTTAGCTCATGATAGATCAAAAACATAAGACTAGCTCCTTCATTGATTCTTATCTGTCAGATCAGAATAATAGTTCACAGTTGACTTTCCAAATCAAGGAACCCAACACAAATAGCACCTCTTGTATAAAGCTGCAACAAATTGCTTATAAGAATTGATGTAATAAGGGCTAGTCATCCCTTTTACTGCAGAAACATATGTACTCACAATATTTAGAGAATGCCAGATTCGAACTTCTACCTACGTAAGTCCACAAGCTAGGGAGCATTGTCTCATTTCCTGACACCACAGGAGAACTCTTCTGACAAGGATGAGATAAAGCACCTTTCAACACATGGCTTCACCAGTGTTTACCAAAACAGTTGTCTGGGCTAAAAGGGAAAGGAAGTGGTGAAAGATCCCTCTCCAGGTATATTTCTGCATATCAGATCTATGGGTGACAGCATTCCTATTTACACATAGTTTCACACACACACACACACACACACACACACACACACACACACACACACACACACACACACACACACACACACACTCTGGATGTGACCCGTCTACCTAAGATCACAAGTCAGAGGATATTTCTTGAATTGCAAGTACCACATGAGAAGTTTAATTTCAAGCGTGAGATAGAGTACATTTGAAAGGATGACATCACCATTTTTGGCAGAGGAGATGTATGTGCTAAAAGGGACTGAAAGTGGTAGGAGAACTCTCTGCCACTGTAAAGATACACATCAGATTAGTGGGTGAAGCTATTCCTACCTAGCAGAAGAAATGAACACACACACACACACACACATACACACACACACACACACACACACACACACACACACACACACACACACACACACACACACACACACACACACACACACACACACACACACACAGACTAGTCAGTCATTGTTGGATTTGAACCACCTGCCCATCTTGTTACACAATCTAGAGTACATTATATCAGCTACAAGTACCACAGGAGAAGTCTGATTAGAAGTGTGAGATTGCACACATTTGAAAAGATGACATCATCAGTGTGTTGCTGAACAATTGTTTGCATTTAATGGAGAAGAGATTAATGGGGAACCCTCTCGCAGTTTTAATGTTTCTCCTGAGTGGAAATGTACACACATGATCTATGGATAAAGCCATTTCTATCTAGCATTGCAGACATATGCACACTTAATAGTATTCAGTCCCTGCTGTATTCAAAACACCTACCTATCTAACTTTATAATCTAGAATACACTGTATCAACCCCAAGCACAAAAGAGTAGTCTGATTACTTGTGTGAGATAGTGCACATTTGAAAAGATGACATCGTTAATGTGCTGCAGAGCAGATAGTATGCATCGCATCATTGGGTGACATGGAGTACATTGTAGCATGCAGACAAAACAGAAATCTGTTGATCTTACGTAATGATATACTTCTCATATAAGCTATATAGTATTTAATTCATGGGCATTGGGTTACTGTGAGTGAGGTGTAGCTGTTTCACATTGCAATATATTAACCATGTGACTGATGGATGATAATCACAGTCATCAAACAACAGGTTGACAACCAAGCATTCCCAACTGTTCAGCTAACCAGAGTATTCAAGTATTCATTTGTTGCTTTGTCACTGTGAATATTTTTTAATGTGTGCACAATGTGCAATGTAAATAGAAAATATGCACGTCAAGCATATGAAAGGACAGTACTTCATACCACTCAGCATGAATGTGTCCGAAGGTCCCACACCACTGTACATCATTTGCAAGTCTAATGTGTTAACGTGCAAACATAATTTACAGTATGCATTGTTTAGTTTACAGTAAACTCACCAAATCTTGAGTAAAAAAAAATCTATTAAATCATACACTAGTAATACAAGCCAATAACATCAATATTGTTTGTCAAAAACACTTCATTAAGTTCACCACCAACAAGCTAATTTGCACTACTGCGCAAAGTATTAACACATGCATAATTATTTTTTGAGGTTCTGAACTTCGAATGGGCATTAGCAGTGGTCTATGGTGCTTCTTGCCAAGCTCTGTGCAAATAAGTAGTACAGACATGTAGACAGATCTGATTCTGAGCCATTTCCTGACAGATGTGTGTCATGTTGGTGTCATCATTTACATGTGTCAGGATCATTGTAGTAATATATTCATTATATGGATAACACAGGTACATAATTACACTGTCCTCCTATCTGCTGATGTCCACATGTTTAAGTCATGTTGGAGTGTTCCTTATGCAAATGTGTTTATTTCTATGACCTCTTTAACTACTAAAGTTGCTACATGATAACATGCAATTACATGCCCAACCTAAAATACTTCATAAAATGCATGGTAATGCTTACAATTTCATCATAATACCTTTTATGTGTATAGGAGCAATAATTTTAAATTGTGCCAGATTCGAACTTCTGCATATTGTCACCACATAAATTCTTGATTTGACCAGAAGTCTTGTACTTACAGCTGAGAAGGTATGAGCAGATTTGTGATGACTGTGAAACACATAAAGGGTTGAGCAGGGCACTGCTGGCAGGGCAGATTAACATACTGATCCATAATTTAACAGAGCAAAATGTTATGACAGATGATAATGTTCATAATTTTATATCTGATACTGGAATGAAGCACCAGCCAGTCATCATCAACTGTCTATGGATGTGATCATTATCTGATCACACGACAAAGGAAGGTAAATATTAGAGGCTAAAATACATAAATTTGATGGGACTATAGAAACAATATGGAGCAAGGGAGTTTGTGTGCAGCATACTTGATAGCAGAAGTTACAACTGAAACATCACTGAACCATCCCATATGGTGTATGTTCAACTCTGTAGCCTGCTCAACACATAGTAATTGCCATCTCCTTATAGTACTATCAGTCTGTCTCTCTATATCACAATGAGGTGAATCACAAGTAGCTTGAGGGGCAGCAGGCTAATGCAGCAAAAGGCAAAAACTCACCAGTTTTGCCATAAGACAAAAAACTAGCATTACACATCAGTTACAATGGCTGTACAATGCCAGACATATTGGAAATATTGAGTACAAAGACAGAAGAGAAGACAGAAGGGAGATAGGGAGAGGGATGGAGATATAAGGAAAAAATTGCATTTAGGCTATTTCTGGCCATTGTTGTGATGTGTTAATCTGAGGTTTGTTATCATAATTCTGTTATGCTGTGGGCAATAAAATTTTCACAAGTATAGACCCCTGCATGATCAATAATAACAAAGGCATAAGTGGGATGGTTGTGGGGTAATAACAAATGTAGCCAACAGCTCCACAAATGAAAGTAGCATTAAATAATGTTTGATATACTATAGGATTCAAACCCTTGACACTATGCAAAAAGCAGTTTGTAGATCTGATCATTATCTAAGCACAGCACTCAGGAAATAGGACTTAGATATGAATGGAGAGATGATAAAATCAGCAAGTAAAGGATAGTAGTATTGCTGGAAGTGAATTCACCCTTAAGTCTTGGTGAGCACCTTCACGAAAAGATCCTGTTTTCACAAAATCTCACCAAGACAACACTGATATATAGATTGTATTTTATATAGCATATATCATGGATAGTAGTAGGTTAAAATATAAAAAATACAACTGGGTATACAAGTCCCAGGATAAAAAAATGCCCAATTCTGATAGGCACACTGGTGCCGGGACTGGAAAAAAATGACATTGTAAAATCCTCAAGACACAGAAACATTCCTACAATGGAGTTAAGTCAGGCTCAGGGGGAGGATGCCCCCCCCCCCCATTGTAGAAGGGAGTAGTAGTTCACAAAAAACACGAAAAGTGAGAGGCCAAAAATGAGCCATAAAGATGACAGAGAGGACTACTGAGGATAAGAAAAAAAATATGTAGTATTACTATTATACTAGAAGACTAGAATTTATGGAGAGAAGACATACAAAATTAGTGGAAAGACAAATGCATGCACAAGAAAAACTGTCAGATGCTTCAAATGCAAATTTGTATTTATTAATATAATAGAGTCATGAAAAACATTATATAGACCAAAAAACTTAAGGCCAGTGGGAAAAAGAATGACTGAAGAAGTGGAAAAATGTAAAGAACAAAATCTAAGAAAGAGAGATCTGATTTGGTGCAATATTTATGCAAAGGAGAAAGCCAAATTAATCAATATAAAAAAGCAGCTCCAAAGATATTTGAAGACAAGTTCAGGCAAAGCCACTCAGATAAGAAAAATTTCACAATGCAAAAGATAAGATCACAAAGAGGGAATGTAGAACAGAAGATTAGTAAAGCAGAAGTTAAGAAAATATAATCTGAAGTTATGGAATACCTGTAAAGTGAAGGATTTAGTGTAGAAAGTCTAACACAGGTTATGTCACAGCATAATAGAACAATGAGCCCCCAAGTAAGGTGAAACAGGAGGTGTGGTTGACATCCGAAGAAGAAATACAGACATAGGAAAGTAAAAGAGATTTAATATGTTGCAATAGTTATGCAAAGGAGAAAGCAAAACTAATCAATACAAAAAAGCAGCACCAGAGATATTAGAAGAGAAATACAGGCAAATGCATCCTGATATGGGAAATATTACAATACAAAAAAATAAGGAAACAAAGTGGGAAAGTAGAAAAGAGTGTCAATAAAGGAGAAGTTAAAGAAATAGAAACTGGAGTTATTGGTTACCTGCAAAGTAAAAGATTTGGTGTAGAAATTAATCTCTGATAACATCAAAGCATGACAGAATAATGAATCCCCCAACTATGGAGAAACCAGTGAAGCTAGAAGCATCTGATCAGTTGCCATATAAAGATATTTTGAAGCCTTCATTAGGAAACCAGTACAAAAGTTCAGTTGGAGTTGGTCAGCAATGGAGAGAACAGGAAACTGTGGCAACGCTGACACAGTCAATTTTGTGGAGTGTTAGGCCAGTGAGTTCCCATGTGAAAGAGCAGTGGAGTACACAGGTTGAAGATGAAGAGATTGTGGCACAGGAAGATGTTCTGGAACTTTCTGTAGAATGCCCACAGGAAACGCAAAACAAAGAATGTTCTCTTAGATTATTTAGAAAAACATGATCTAAGGGAAGCGTTGTTTGATTTAATTGAGATGGTTAGACATATTAAGATCAATGAAAGAAATACATTACAGAAAGTCAATAAGACCCAGATTGTTAGAAGTTTGATGAAACAAATGAACACAGTAATCAAGACTGTTCATAGAAATTCATGCGCTACAAAAAAAAATGATCATAGAAATTAATGCGATCTAACAGAAGTAAACAGGATATATTACTGTGCAGCTAAATATTAAAGGAAACATTTTTATCACAAAAACACAGGGCAGCAAGGGTAAGGAAGGGGAAAAATCAAATATCATCATGGAAGTATCAAATAGAAAAAAAATATAAATCATCTAAGACAAGAAGTATTTCTGTTAGAAGAAGAGGAACAGATCAACAAAAATACTCAGAAAGATCGATGTGATAAAAGCAATGCACAGTATCAGAAGAAACCAGGCTCTATTGTACACTATCGCAAATAATAAACTAAAACATTATTAGTACAGGCACAAAAAAAAAACTTAGAAGATGTGCAAATAAATAAAAAGGAAAAGTACAGAATAAACAATTTATTGATGACCCAAACATGTTTTATAGAGAATAAGGAAACAAGGGAAAAGGAATAGAAACACTACCAGAAAAGAAGAAATAGACAAATTTTGGAGAAATATCTATGAAAATCCTGTGGAACAGGGCCTCCCCCTACACCCCAGTGGGAGAAGAGTGTAGCTATAGACCTAACTGAGTGGTGATGGTTGAGCAAGGGACCCAGTCTAGTATGCTACTATTGGTTAGAGTAGTGATGGCGAACCTTTTGGGCTCGGCATGACATAAATTTGGAAAATGCCTATCTTGCATCTGCTGGTGTGTCACCCCCCCCCCAAATAAAAGAGAAACAATTCTTTACATATTCATTTATTTAAAAAATACAGTCCAATTATGTGTGCTATGTATTATAAAAGTAAAAGAAAAATCAGTGACTTACAATAGAGAAAAAGATATGTGCACTGATAATTGGGCTTAAAATAGTGCACCAAAAATTACCCTACTTTAATTTTGAATTGAACTGAAAAAATATGGAACACACTGCATTTGATTTGATTAACATCAATTAATGACTTTTTTGTTGGTGAGTTTTAATAGATTAGTGCAGGGTGACATATTTTTTGTATTTTTGTTCATTCAGTTTCTTTGGTAACTCGGGTGTTTGTAAACGCTGGTGTGTCACCCAATACGTCATTGCGTGTCACCTTTGACACATGTCATAGGTTTGCCATCACTGGGTTTAAGTGTTTGAAACCAGTTTAATTTAATTTATCAGAGCTACACAGAGGTTAGCAACAATCATTCTCCTGTGTTATCTGAAGCATCCACTAGCTGCCATTCAAAATTAAGTATATTTTTTAATTGATCTGCACTTCTTGCATTGCATTTTACTGTGTGCTGTTATTTTTGAATTGTATTTTACTGTACTTTTGCTGTTTCCTGCAGTTTTAGCCTAGTATAGACTTGGTTCAGATTTGCTGGACCCGGTCTGTTTTTACAGATTTTGAGCACTAATCCACAAAAGAGGGCAACCCCTACACCCTAGTGAGAGTAGAGTGTACTTAAGAACCTATCGGAGTGGTGATTGTTGGTCCAGGGTGCTACTGTTTGTTAAAGTGCTTGAAATCAGTTCCATTTAATTTACCAGAACTGCACAGAGGTTAGCAACAAGAATCAAGCAGAGTGTAGAGTGTTTGAAATCAGTTTAATTTCATTGCTACTCGTTGCCTACGTCAGCTTGGGTTTGCATGGCCTGCACCACCCGCATAACAGTGCACTACCTCGCAGTGAAAGATACCACTGGCAATTATAGATGCAAACGTTTAGATCATTTTCCCCTTAGTCAACTGCTTGTGCTCCATTGGAGGTTTCTCACTGTTATGCTTCACTGCCACATTAAACACTCATCTGAGCCTCTGAGGTTCATCTACAAGTCTTACCCATTAAATCCCTCACAGTTTAAAACATTTTATTGTCCCTTAGCCATACCTGGTCCTTCTAGTCCCCTCCCTGTTATTGACTGCAGTACTTCACCAAGCATCATGAATTGACAATTTCCCACCATTTTTCCAGCCAACCTGATCAACATGGGTATCCTGAGGCAATGTAGCAATTGTCTCATGTACACTGACAACTCACTTCTCCTATTTCACACAAATTCAGTGTGAGAAAGATGCATCTATAGTACGAATCTAGAATCTACGCTCTCTCACTCACAAATCAGTATATCAGATACTAAGCAGGTTGTCAGCTCACACACTTCACCTCCTGCACCATCCATGCGTACAACACCTAAATTTGCATATGCAGAAGTTCTCACTAGAAGCCTACCTAAAGATCAGAGACCTCTCAGACATAAACACACTTCACTTAATACATTCCCAGCAGATCACATTACACATACAAATGTACGCACCAGTGCTTCACCAAACATGCCCCTAAGGAAAAACACAAAATCAAATGTTTTAGTCATAGTTGACTCCATTGTAAGACACACAGATGTCCAGTCCCACTCACTAGGCTGGATAAGGAAAAGGTTACGGTCAGCTGACTGTCAGGTGCCAGGATCCACCACATTACATATGCACTAGGTTCCTCAAAAACAGGCACTGTTATGACTCTGTCATAGTCCATGTATGTGTGAAAAACTTGAGACATACCTCACTATATGAATAGAGACATGACTGAGCTCTCTGATTATGTGTCCCAGATGATTATGTCCCTATTCTTAAGCAACATTCTACCTTAACCTAGGATGATACCTCAATACAGACAAAAAAATGATTGACTTCAACAACTGGCTTAGTTTCTGGTGTCATTCTGAGGGGATCCAGTACCTGTCAGCCTGGGGTGATATGGTTGATAGACCACAATGCTTTGCCAGAGATGGTATCCATCTGCCACCACTGGGTTTTCAGCTACTGGCTAAGGCTGCTGTCTTCCCCATAGTGCCTTTTTTAAGCAATGTCACAAAAACAAAATTCCCAATGTAAAAATATCCTCAAAAGCTGCTAAATGCTAGGGGTCTAAATCTGAAACTGCACTCATGGGAAGCACCCCTCACCTTGGAAGATGTGGACATCTGTGCAGTCAGAGAGAGAGCTGGTTCAAGGCCACAGGGAGCACCCTGGCCATACCAGGATATAATGCCTTCCACAAGTTCAGCCCACAAAATGAATATGTGAAAACTAAAGAAAGAGGAGTATCAATATTCATCAAAGATAAATGCACCTCCCGATTGGCTAAACAGAATGATTCCCTAGCATTACTCCATGTGCAAATAACTATAGGAAAGCCCCTCTCCAAGTTATCATCAGCTATAGATCCCCTCCATGAACCATGATATCCGCACTGCCTACTTGGATCTACTTGAGTTGCTCAAAATACAACCAAACACACTGGTTACTGGTGACTTTAACTACCCGTCCATAGAGTGGGTAAATTATTCATGTACAAACACACTCACCCAAAGGTTCTTAGACTTCGTTAACTCAAACGCCTTGGAGCAGATAGTTGGCACCCCCATGAAAGGCCCAAACATTATAGATTTCATACTCACCAACATGGTAGAACGGTGCACCACAAGAAGTGTGCGACCCTCCCTGGTGTAGTCTTTTCATAAATCAGTCTCTTTCAAAGTAACAGTAGCATCAGACCCCCCTCCCTCAGGAGAAATTAGGTTAAAAACTTCTCAAAAGCCAACTACAACCTTTTACAAGAAGGCATTAATAGCTTCAAAGCTCCTGTCTCCACTGATGGGAAGGACACCTATAATGAGATATACAGTACACCAATGCATTGTATAAACATCTATACAATTGTATTGATTCAGCTGTTCCTGATAGCACCAAAGCAAGATACTCAAGAAAAAAAATGCAAGCCTGCCTGGTGGACATCAACCATAAACAGGTTATATGATAAGAGGAAGAAATTGCTGTCTAAGAGCAAGAAGGAACGATCTCAGAACTGGAAGGAAACCCTTCTCAGCTTGAACAAGCAAATAAACATTTTGTAAAGTCCTATAAAGCTTACTTTAAATCTAGATTAGCATCCTTAGCTAAGGCTAACCATAAGGCATTCTTTAGCTAAATATGAAACCTTAAAGGAAAAGCCCAGATTTCGACTGAACTGGTAGTGAATGGTACCACGTATACTGAACTAGTGGGACTAGCCAACCTGCTAGTGGACAGGTTCAGTGAAAACTTCTCCCCCCTGTCCCTGCCACATATTCCCCAAAACATTTCTACCACTTACTCTCCACCTAGTATCTCTAAAGAGGTGGTCTTAATCGCTGTCTTCAATGCAAAAAACACAGCCTCTGTGGGACCTGATAACATCCCAGGCTGTGCTCTCAATGGTTTAAAACAGGAATTAACAACACCATTGGGTACTCTTTCCAACCAAAACCTAAGCACTGGTTTTGTCCCTGCTGAATGTAAAGCTACTGTCATCCTCTTGTACAAGAGGGGGGCATCCACTGACCCTGGGAACTATAGACCCATTAGCCTAACCATCCTTATCTGCAAGGCCATGGAGAGAATCCTCATGGACCTTATCAACAAGGATATAGGAGACCTTCAAAAATTTGACCTGACCCATTTTGGTTTTGTTAAAGGGAGATCTTGCCTGTTAAAACTGGTGAATTTCTCCGAGACTGTCACCAAAGCAATGGATGAAGGGAAATCTGTGCATATGGCCTACTTAGACTTGGCCAAGGGCATTGACACAATCCTCAATTAAGGCATCATTGAAAAACTCACCCAATGTCAGGTGGGTTGCACACTGGCTCACCGACAGATCACATGCAGTCAAAATAGAGAACTCCACCTCCACCAGCAGACTCGCTACCAGTGGTGCTCCACAGGGATCAGTGCTGGGGGCCCCTGTTGTTTGGAATCTACTTCTCAGAAGTACAGGCAAAAACAAACGGTCTGTTGTTCACAATGTTTGTGGATGATTGCAAACTAGGAGCAGTCATTCAGTCCCCAGATGATGTTAACATTATACAAGAAGGACTTACGCAAACCAGTGATTGGTGCCAAAGTCATACTCTTAAACTCAGTGCAAAAAATCCATTATCCTCTCACTCTTTTTTTAATTTCTCCAAGTCATTGGGGTTTCTATTACTATGATGGGAATGTACCCAATTCCTAAGTCAAAGTACAATTAAAGTTCATGAAATTAGTATTGCTTAATTCTTTGATATCAGCCAGAAGTGCTCTTCGCAGCACCCATAATGTGCCCAGTAATTACTCCTTCTGCAATTCATATGGAGTTACATAAATTGGTAACATATCTAAATATGATTATACATTCTTTTTATAAGACCCATTGCTCCTACTACTATTGGAATTGTCTGGTTATCTTTCTTCCACATTGCTCTTGTTTCTGCCTGCAAATCCTGATATTTTGTGATTTGGTGTCTCTGTGTACACAAGACACTGTAGTCACTGGGTGCAGTGATTTCCATGATCAATGCTACTTTTGTCTTCTTTTCATGGACCACTATATCTGGTTTTCTCGCATCAGTCTTTTGAACTGTTGGTAATGGGTGATCCCATGTGATGTAGACTTTATCATTTTCTATTATGCTGTGTGGCTCATGTTTCCAGTGTTTTTCAGCTACTTCAGTAGCATAATGTTTACACAATCCCCAGTGCAACAGTCTTGCCACATTATTATGCTTTTCAGTATACAGTCCTTCTGCCATTAGTATGTCCCTACCAGCAATGAGGTGTGTGACTGTTTCCAATTTTGTTTTACAAAACCCACATTTGTCTGTTTCTTCCACATGTTCAATCGACTTTATAAACTAACGTGTGCGTAGCCCACTATTCTGGGCTGCCAATATTAACCTTTCATCTTTTGGTTTGATTTCACCTCTCCTTAACCATTCCTGCATTCGATCTTGATCAACATGAGGCTCTTCCAGATGTTTTCTAGACTTGCAACTATATTTATGCATTTTCCACATTTCTTGCCTTTTCATCTGATCTTTCACCTTATATTCTTTCTTTTGTTTTTTTGGCACATTCAGTTGACACCTGTTTTTTATCTACTTCTGGTTTGATTTCCATTCCTGCTTGACGTGAATATGCTTCTGCTAGACTAAGCAGGGAAGTCATCTTAGATTTATTGTCCTCATGTTTCAAAATTTCACTACGTTTGGTTCATGTGAGGTCAGCAGATATGCGTGCAGTCCCACAATTGCAGATCTGTACATGTAATCTATTTCAAGGAGGCCCATACCTCTTTCGGAACGAGGAATATATAATCTTGATATGCACTGATTTTTATAAATCATTTGGTGAGCATGAAGCATCCTTCTTGTTTTCCTATCTAATTTATCCAACATGTTTTGGGGCAAGTCAATCACTCCAAAACTGTAAGTTAGGACAGGAAGAGTGAATTGGTTTATAGCTTGAATTTTGTTCCTAGATGTCAACTCTGTTTTCAGGATTAATTTAAGTCTTCTAAAATATTCCTAAGTTTTGTTCACATTTGCTCATGTTTTATTGTTGATCCTTCATCAATTCCCAAATATTTATACAATTCGTATTGCTCAAGTCCTTTTATATCACATTCTTGCCCCAAACTGATGTTTTCTTGGTGTTGCAGTTTTCCTGCTTTTGCACACTTATCAAGACCAAATGAGATTCTTATATCATCTGAAAAAGTTTTGACTACTTGTAGTTGTGCTTTCAGTTCCTCATCTGATGAGCTACACAGTCTTAAATCATTGACAAAGAGAAGATGAGAAGTCTTTATATTCTGTTGTTTTCTAGGAGACAAATTATAGCCATGGTCTAATCTAAGTAGACAACTAACTGGGTTAAGGCTAAGGCAGAATAGCAGAGGTGACAGGGAGTCATCCTGGAATATCTCTCTTTGGATTGTTATCCCTGGAATAATAATTTGCCCTTTATCGTGGCTTAACTGCAAAGTGGTCTGCCACTATTTTATGATCACTGTAATGTAACTGATCAGTGTAGGATATATCTTATGCATTTTTAAGCACCCTTTGATTCATGAATGTGGGATTTTATCAAATGCTTTTTTGTAGTCAATCCATACCATACTTAGAGTCTTCCCCTTTTTACAGTTCTCCATTATGAATTTATTTAGCAACATATGATCCTTTGTTCCATATGACTATCTTTTATTGCCCTTTTGTTCTATTTCCATGATTGAGTTTTCTTCTAAATGACTATAAACTCTGTCGGCATCAATTCTGATGTATATAGTTTATACTTAGTTAGAAGGCAAGTTATTGGTCTACAATTTTTAGGTTAGCTTGCAGGTGCACTCTTAAGTAGGAGAATTGTTTTTCCTGTTGTTAGCCAGGTTAGTGTTAGTTCAGGGTGTGCATATAAATAGTTCTTATTCATGGCCAAATCTTCATGCAAAGCTGTTAATACTTTTAATCAGAAGTTAAGTACTGCATCTGAGCCTGGTGTTATCCAGTTAGAGGATTTTCTTAACTTTATTTCAGTCTATCTAGATGTTACTTCATCCCATTTCATCTCCTGTACCTTTAAACTTCTTATACTTTCTTTTACTTCTTCTATCCGTTTAGCATCTTTGTTATGTTCCACAGGATCTTCATAAATACTTCTCAAAAATGTATCTATTTCTTCTTTTTTGGGTGGTCTTTAAATTCCTTTTAGCCTGTTTCCCAATTCTCTATAAAACTTTTTGGGGTCATCAATGAATTGCTTATTTTGTAATTTATCTGTGTATCTTCTAAGTTTTTCTGCCTGCGCTGATATTTTTAGTTATTCATTTGCAATAATGCATGATGGGGTGCCCGCGGTGGTGAAGCAGTTAGCATTGCCACCTCACAGCAAGAAGTTCTTCAGTTCAATCCTCAGTTGGGGTGCCTTCTGTGTGGAGTCTGCATGTCCTCCCTGTGGTCGTGTGGGCTTCCCCCAGGTGCTCCGGTTTCCTCCCACATCCCAAAGACATGATGTAGGTGGATTGGACACTCTAAATTGGCCCTAGGCATGAGTGCCTGCATGTGTGTGACTTCTGCGGAAGGTTGGGCTCCTGGCTGGAAACTCAACACTGTAAAACTTCATTGCCAATCATGAGCGGACAGGTGATCCACTGTGGCGACCCCTAACCGGGAAAAGCCAAAAAAAGAAGAAGCAGGTTTGCAACAGTGCATGCTAGATCCTGATCAATTATAATATTGCACATTGCTTTTATCATGTCTATATTTCTGAGTATTTTTGTCGATCTGTTCCCTCTTCTATACTCTTCTAACAGTGACACTTCATGTCTTAACTGCTTTATAGTTTTCTCTATTCGATACTTCCAGGATGGTATTTGATTTCTCCCCTTCCTTTCCTTATTACCCTGTGTTCTTGTGGTACAATTTTATCTGTTATTAATTTAGCTGCACAGCAACATACCCTGTTTATTTCTGTTATATCACATGGATCTCTATGGACAGTCCTAATTACTGTGTTCGTTTTACCAAAAATCTGACTTTTTGGATTTTATTGACCTTCTTCAGTCTATTTTCTTCATTGATCTTGATATATCTATCTATCTCTATTAAATCAAGGCATCTATGCTAAATTCCTGTCTCAGCTTCAAAGGAGGATACTGTGAGAACCTAGAATCAGGTGACCAGGTGAAGTCATTCTGTCAGCCATCTTGGAAATGTTAGATTTTACAAAGAGAAATCTCTCAGTATCGAGTATTCTGTCTTGGGCCTGACAACAAGAAGGACCACTCACCATATCATCTGCCTTGGTCTGTTAAGTAAGTAGGGAGTAGTAATTATCAGTAATTATAATTCAGTCAGGAAAATGTAGTGAAGCTAAGTTTAGATATTGTATTTCCTTATTTGCTTGAGTTTATCCATCAATGTTATTTTCAATATCTCTGAGATTTGTGATTTGAACTATGTGCTTTACTGCAAATATATATATATATATATATATATATATATATATATATATATATATATATATTCAGTATTTTCATATTATTTTATTATTTATTATTAAATATATTTAAAACTTGTATTGCAACTGGTCCTTTTAGAAAGTATTTAACATTTGAGAGTGCTTATATTTATTTGCTGACACTGTGTGGGTCACTCCTGAGGGCCTAGCTGTCTTGGTCAACTACTACCATTTATATTTAGTATTAATTTTACACAGTACAATTAGACACCTTTTGTTAAGGGCCTTAGAGTAACTGATTGTGGATTGTCTGGTGGTACTGATAACTGCCTTATAACTGCCTTATACTCTGGGCAGAAGAGGCCACAGCAGGTAAATATGTGCCAGTCTTTCTCAGGTGTGTCTTTTTGTGTGTATGTGAAAAATCAAATCTCACAGTGTGCGTGTGTCAGCTACTTGGAGCAGGGACATGAAGCATGGGGTTCATGGTTTCACAGAGAGGGTGCTGGAGGACTTAGCTTGGACACTTGGCTGAGGACCTAACCCTACAGCTGTACAAGTGGGGTCTCTTACTAGGGACCTGGAGGGAGACAGAGACATCCAGACCCTGGACTTAGTGTGTTCCCTGTGTGCTCTTAAGGGAAATTGTGCTTGATGCAGAGAGGTCTACATCTGGAAATACTGTGTGTATCTATTTTTTTCAAAGTGAACGCTCCCCCGCTTGTGTCAGTGGTGAAGATTGAGGCTCCTTGATCACTGGCTCAGAGAGGGGTCATCACATTGGTAATGGATATATTGTTATAAATTGGGACATAATGGTTTAGTGGAGCCATACATTTTGCAAACTGTGTGTGAAGGTACATGGGAATTGAACCCATGACTAAAAAGAAGGTTGAATTGTTGTTTATTAACTGTCAATGCCACAGAAGAACTAACATTTTTACCTTGTGAGTTGAGGGGTATCAATTTCAACATGTGTAGAGATCGAATTTTGACAAGCCTATATGTGTTTGACTTTGAGTTGTTATGTTATTGTTATGTTATTGGATTTACATTTAGAAGCCATTACATACTGTTGTAAAACAATTTCCTTTGCTTAGATTTGAATGAGTTCAATAAAACACATTAAGGAAGGGGCCATACATATTTTACATGACATACTGTTCTACATAGCTAATATTGATACTTGTGTTGAGCCATACTTTATTCCAATAACTATGAGTAACTTTAAATTAACCATGGCAATTGTTATGCTTAACAAGCTTCACAAATAGTGTAGTTAACTTATTTGGCATTCATTACATAGAGACGTGTAGCACCGTTCATTTTGCAACTTGACAGTTGTACTTCATTTTCAATAATTTATACAAAGTCTTGACAGCAGTTATTACTGTGTTGACACATTTAGTCACAGAGAAAGTTACATAGCAGCTGTATTTTCTTCACACAGTACTATCAAGAATGCTGATTGAAGTACACTGGTGCTAGTCCAATCTGATTTTCTCTAAGCATCACACAAAGGCAGAGGATTACAAAAATAAAAAGAATCTGTGTGCTGATTGATGGCCTTTTAAATATCTAGCACTGAATCCAGCGCCTCTGACATTACCCTGAAATATTGAGTCTTATAACAGAGTTTGGCACATGATAAGTTGTATTTCTGTTACACATTATCATGCCTTCATGTAATGACATTTATTGAGGAAGGGGCAATGCAGGAGCTTCCATAACGTAATTTTGTACACAGCATGCATAAGTAATAATTGCATCTGTTTTAGGGAAATGTCTTACTTTCATGATTACTTGTTCTGACATATTTACAATGACTTTGATTAAGTATCCATATTTCAAAGTTCATTACGCTGCTGATTTTAGTTCCCCACACTTTACTCCATGTCGTACTTGTCAACTCATAAATACAAAAATGTGCTACTGCTATTATCAATAGATCACATTCCAGGACACAAACATTTTTCTAACTCTGAGTGCTAACTTCAAAATATCAAAATCAAGAATCAAACTCTGCATTGTCGGTGCTGTTATTCATATATTACCGCATTAACATGTTCAGTCACAGTGAAAATTATAGAACAGGTGTCTTTTTTGGCAATCAGTGCTGTCCAGAAATGGAACAGCAACAGTCTCATTTTCACTGCTGATGGAATTCCAAATTAAATTTTTGAGTATTTGCCTTGGGAATTGAACTGCTGGTTACTGCTAGTGACTACTGGTGGTCACTAATGTGCAATGCCAAGAGTTGTGCAAAGGATGAAGCCAAAAAATGAAATAAAAAAAAAATGGCTGTCTGATGATTTCTCAAGTCTGTGGTGTTATACCTTTAAAATGTTGACACTGAGGATCTCTACTTTCACATAGACATCTTCACCTTTAGATCTGAACTGGGAAACCATGACATTAGCACAAAACATTGAAAAGATTAATAGTGTTTGCAACATCAACAAAGACGAGGTAGAAAAAGTAGAGCACATATAAGCAAGCTTTGACATTCTAACATTTTACATTTAGGAAGCAATATACTCATGTTCTTAAACTTGTCCTTCATACTTTCACAGTAGATGTTTAGATGAACAGGATATTTTTACCACTTAAGCTACTAAACCATGTCACAGTACAAATAAATATATGGAATACAAGAGTGTGTTCTTCCCTTTCTCTTCTGAGCATTACTCATATTTGATGTGTTTGTAACATGAGTGCGTTATACTCTCTATTTATGTACCACCTTTTTGTTGATATGTTTCAGTTTTATGTACTTTAAATGACTTATATGAAGTTTTTTTTCAGTTAGTTTAGTTTTTTTCAGTTATTTATAAAGGTGGTATAAAGGTTATCCCCTAAGTCAGTCATTGTAATCACAAACTTTTCTATAAGCCTGTTCTCCATGGCATATTCTCAGTATGTGTACATCACAGTAGTAGTAGTATTAAACACATAACTAGTCATGCTGTAATGTTATTAAGTTACACTTGTAATACATTAGCTAGCTACTGAATACTTGCAACTGAACTGCTAGGGCATATGTACAGCACTGAGTAGGTCCTCTTGCCATGTTTACTTGGCCAGCACTTTGTGATGACACCTGATTTATACATTCATCATGTCCATAATGGTTAATCTCAGGATAAAGAATTTGAATCACAGTAGGGAAGAATATTTGGATTCATAATTTTAAGATACTGCTGTTTGTTTGTGTTAAGCTGCTGCAATTTCATTATTTTTGGTAAAATGTATTACGTATCCTGCCAAAGTATGTTATGTTGTTTACAAGCAATACTTAGTTATCATTTCACTATTGGTTTCCTAGCACATTGAAAGTATGTCTGTAATTTTGCAATTTGTGTGGGTATAGCAGTTGCTATTGCAATTATCCTTATCTAATGTTACATGGGTTTATGGAATCATTTCTCTGAGGATAGGAACACACTATAAGCTTAGTAGAAATAGCAAGTAATATTTCAGAAAGCATTCTATGGTAAGGCTGTTGTATATAAAAACAAATGTTATTCGATTAGAAGGGTTGTGTTCTTGACATTTGTGGTTGCTGGGGTTGGGGGAACGAATGGTTGTTTTGTAGGGGGTCTTTGAATTTTATTACATATCTGAGTAATGTCTACAATTTGAAATTTTCTTTCTGTAAGGAAGGTTTAACATTTGCTATTAGAAAACTGATATTGTATTACATACTTTTTTTCTGTCTACTTGTTCTGAATATAGAAAGTAATTTTAATTTAAAAGTGTAATTTCATAACATTTGTTTAATTGGTAATGCTGTTATATGTTACAGACTAACACATTTCTTTCCCCCTACTTCTCCCAACTCAAGTCTGCTATTGCCAGAGTTGGGGCTTGGGGAGTTACAGTTATATAGCAAAGTAGTGACCAGCATAATGGTAAACCTTCACTGTCACACCAATATGAAACAGAAAAATTCCAGTGTAAGGAAACACTCGATAGCAGCTTCAATACAACAAAACTTTTTAATAAAACACAAAGCTTTCGTACATGCATCCTTCCTCAGTGTGAACAAATAGAACAAAACACTTCCTTTTCCTTTTATAATGGGGCTTAATTGCATCACATGACACAGTATACAATCAAAATTTTCTCTAACCAAGACGCTCTCCTCCAAAACAAGGAAGCCAATCTGGCAGTCCCCAACCATTAAATAAACTCTACAACAGAAGGAAGAAACTGTTGCAGAAAAAGCTGAAATCCCAAGACTGGAAAAACTCCCTTATTAGCCTCAACAAAAGGTTGATATCCCTCATATAAACCTCTAAAGCCAGCTATGAAGGCAGAATCGTGGCAATCACTAAAAGCAAACACAAAGCCTTCTATAGTTATATCAAAAATCTCCATGGCAATACCCAGATTTGCTCTGAGTTATTGCACAATGGCACCTCCTATATTGAGCCAACAGATATTGCCAACATACTGGCCAACAGATTCAGTGCCAGCTTTACCCCTCTCTCCCCCACTAAAGTACCAATCACAATACCAAAGGAATACCAGGAACCCGGCATTACCGCAGCACAGGTTAAAGCTGAATTGTCCAAGGCCAAGAATACAGCTTCCATGGGACCTGACAATATTCCTGGATGTGTTCTTCAGGAACTACAAAGTGAACTGGCCCTGTTCAGTCACAGCCTCACCTCAGGCTTTGTCCCTACTGAATGGCACACTGCTACAGTCATCCCTCTCCATAAAGGAGGAGCAATTACAGACCCTGGGAATTATCGCCCCATTAGCTTGATGAGTCTGATATGTAAGGCTATGGAATGCATCATTATGGACCTAATTAACAAGGATATAGGGAATCTCCAAATTCTATATCCCATGCAATTTAGATTTGTAAAAGGTAGATCATGCTTGCTCAACCTGGTTGACTTCTTTGAGTCAGTTACCAGAGCTGTGGTTGAGGACAAGGCAGTTCATACAGCCTACCACGATTTGGCCAAAGCCTTTGATACCATTCCCCACTCAGGAATTATTGATAAACTCACCAAACTAGGCATCAACCCCTATATCACTAGGTGGGTTGCAAATTGGCTCACAGATTGAACCCACAGTGTGGAAGTAGCAGACTCCAAGTCAGACTGCTGACCAGTCACAAGTGAAGTCCCACAGGGATCGGTCCTGGGTCCTTTCCTGTTTAGCATTTACTTCTCTGAAGTCCAGGCCAACACAGAGGAACTCTGGCTAACCAAGGTCACAGACAACTGCAAGCTGGGAGACATTATTAACTCCCCAAGTGATGTAGACATCCTACAGAAAGGCCTCACTGAGACCAATAACTGGTGTCGAAACCATGGCCTTAAGCTTAATGCCAAAAAATGCATCATCACCCCCTTTGGGAAAAACTCAATTCCCACTAATTACCACATTGATGGGAGCCCACTGACACTGAAGGCATTATCAGAGATCTGGGGACACAGGTTAACAGCAACCTCTCCTTCAACCACCACATTGCCACTGTGGTCAGAAAGTCCTTCTATGTGGCACATCTTATTACCAAGGGTTTTGCAACTGGGAAGAAAGAGGTCATCATCTCTCTCTACTCTTCCCTCATTAGGACAATCACCAAGTATAATGACCCATTTGGCATGTACCTCACTAGACAAATGCAACAGCTGGAAAGACCACAAAAGTACCTCACGAAGAGGATCCTAGGCCTTGAACACATGTCAGACAGACTCAAAAAACTCCAGCTATTCTCTGTTTCATATCATCTGCTAAGAGGCAATCTCTGCTTCACTTACAAAGCCATGTCTGGCCCAGGTCTGTTAGAAATGCTACATCTAAAGAAACCCAAATCCCTCCACACCACATGCTCCAGAGACCTTAACCTTATTACCACAATCAACAGAACATGCTGAAGGGATAGGTTCATAACCCAGAGACTGCACATGCTCTGGAATAGACTTCCCATACATGTCAAGCAAAGCACCTCACTGGCTTTCTTCAAGAGAAATCTTGATGAGTGGATGGGAAATAAAAAGTTCACCCCGGGGATCACTGCAGTAGCTCTACTTGATAGAGGCACAGGTAACAAACGTTGGGCAGCATGATGCCAGGCACTTCTATGGGCTAGGTATGTAACGCTCCAGGGCCATTAGCCTATTACACACCTAGGAACCTATGAACCTAAAACTTAAGACATTTTAAACGTTGCATAAAAAATAAAACTCCCCAAACAGTTAGTAGATACAAAAGCATCCACATAGAACATACCTAAAAAATGGCGTTTATATCACATTATCGAAAGATGAAAATAGTAAACGCTATTTCATCGAACCTAAAATATCTAAACCACATAATATCGAACATTCAGAACAGCAAATTTTTTCCTTGGGGAAAAAATTCGATATTCCGAAACACATACACAAAACACAAGCATACCTAAAAAACATCAATACACACACATACACTTATAATCCTACAACTATCCTTACACTAAACTATACATACACTACTATCTATCCACTTACCTTAACCCAAACCCTAACCCTAAGGTCCGTCACTATAGCACACTCACCTAACCTGTGCCCTAACCCTAACTCAGTTAACCCGCCCCGAAACCTAATTCACCTAACACGAGCCCTAACTTTAACTCACCTAACCTGCGCCCTAATCCTAACAACCACACAATCACACACTTACCTGAACCCGACCCATAAATTTCCACCACAGTGCTGAAAATAGCAAAGCCACAGAACTGGCCAACCGAATTCTTTCCCTAGGAAAGAATTTGGTGTTCTGCAGCTTTGCTATTTTTAGTATTCAATTAAAATGGGTCGATATTAGAACAGTCGAAGTTTTAAAACTTCGATGTTCTGATATAGACTGAAAAAAGGCATTTAAACATACATAAACAAGTTCAGGTCTATAAAATCATCTGCTTCTTTTTCAGAACAGGTTTTAGGGTTACAGCAGTATTGATTCCAGGATTAGCATCTGATTGAAGCATTACTATACACTTGTACACATTAATTTCTAGAATATTATTATTGTCACCCCCTCTTCTATTTTTAGGGACAACATTTATCACACAAAACTTAAAAAATGTGTTCACCCATTTCAGCAATATGTTTTGCAAGAGTATTAGTGCCTACTCATCTTCTAACATCCGACTTATGTTCAACAATATGCTCTTTAAATTTACGTGTTGTTTTCCTTATATATATATAACTCAGTCACTCAGTCATCATAGCTCATGCCTCTTACTGATAATTGTAGTTGACAAACCCTTCTGTGACCATATCTGGTGGCAGGTGGTTAATCATGTGACTGCTATGAGTGATCATGGCTGTGACTACAATGCCATCAGACATCAGGTCAGTGATATGAATATCATAGCTAAAAAGAGAGTCAGTGCTATTGCACAGGAATGGCGAGCTATGCAGGTGGTCATGCAACTGAACCACCTGTCACTGAGATGGAGGAGTTCCTTTCAACTGCATGGGATATAGGCAGCTCAACAGAGTTGCCCAGAGCCATAATGGATATGGGTGCAGAAGTGGAAGAGGACAACCAAGGTGTGTCTCCTGCTGATTCTCCAAGTATGCCATTTATATCTATATCTATATCTATATCTATATCTATATCTATATCTATATTTATATCTATATCTATCTGTCTATCTATGGTTCCCCTGCATTTTTTAAATGCCATTTCTTTGACAAATGCAGGGGGTGGAGGTATGGTTACATGTCAACGGTATGGTTAGCCGAGTGGTGGAAATGTCGATGTATAATGTCAAGACAGGTAAGTGGCACTGGAGTGGTGAGAGTATTGGTATGTGTGTATGTGAGTTAAAGTTAGGTTCGGGAATGAGTGAAGGATAGGTGTTGTATGGTTGTGTGTGAGTTTGTGTATTTTAGGTGTCGGATCAGGGTTAGTTTCGGGGATAAACAGAGTATTCGTTGTGTGTGTTAGTGAATGTTTATGTATCTGAGTGTGTCTTGTGTAGTAGGAGTGTTACAGGAAGGTTTTTATGAAGGTAAGATGTAGGGTTAGGGTTGAGAGAAGGGGCAGTGTTAGGGTTAGCACCCACTACTAAGTTGGTGGAGCTGTTACTGTTTGTATATGCTCATCTTTTTAGGTTTTCACTTAAGTAGTGAGTGTGTGTCACTATTCTCTGCCCCTTAACCAGAGCCAAAGCATATTGTGCACACCTCCATCTGCCAGGATCATTCCCAGCTGCTGGTTCTTCCTCAGACTACTCATCTGTGCATGCTGGCTCTGCTGGCCCAGCCTGCGGTGTTGAGAACTGTTGTCCTTGGCCTTGTTGTCCTTGCTGCAGCTGTTTCCTAAAAATGATATTATGTAACATGTCACAGACTGCCAGCATTTTGGCCAGTGGAGATGAGTCTTATTGCAGTCCACCTCCAGATGTATCTAAACATCAGAAACATGACTTGAACAAGCTAAAAACATACTCTATAATAGTTCATGTTTAAACATGTGCATCATTGTAATTTGCTGTGTATGATTATGAGGGTTTCTCGTAGGTGTCATGAACCAAGGTTCCATTGCATAACTTGCATCATGCACTAGATGCCCTTGTGGGAAGTCATCTGTAGAAAACTTTAGATACAGGTCACAGGTGTGCCATAGCCAGGTTTACCTGCACTCACATTATAGATTATCCCTTGGGCATCAGAGACCACCTAACAGTTGATAGACTGATAGCCTTTTCTGTTGATGTACGTCTTTCCCTGTTCACCAGGTGGGGCTTCAGTTTCAATGTGTGTGCAATCCATGCCCCCAGAACTTCAGGAGAAAGTGCTATGGCATAGGAATGTTGCATGGTGACATCTCTCTCCTCTGGGACACATGGAAACCAGATATGCTCCCTTGCATGTTGCAGCATTGCAGTGAGAAACCGGAGTAATCTTCTTGAGGCTGAGGCATGTGACCCCCCCCCCCAATATGTTCCCTGTGGGTTTCCAAAAAGTGCCTGTAGCTAGTATGTGTAATGCTACATGTACCCTGTCTCTTTGTGGATGTGTTCCAATGATTTTTGGAATTGAAGGCTAAAGTGAGTGTGGAGTGCCAGCTCAGGTTTTATACATTCCTAAATCACTTTGCCTTGATGATTCATTTTATTAGGATAATTCACCCATTTATTCCTTCATTAGCATATTTTGTCACTCACCATTGTCTTGCAGCTGGGCACAACCTGCAAAGCTTTTTCAAAAATACAAAACACATGTTCTTCATTGTATATCACTACACATCACGCACACACATGAGCTTAAAGTGAAGTGTATGTATTCATGAATCCTGGCCTGTGTCTTATAAATAATCCAAAAACAAGGTGCAATTACAAAACTTTGTTTTGTAATTCAAAATTAAAAGCATCTAAAAATGTATTAAAAACACCCAATAACAACAAATATATAATGCTGATTATAACAAACCCAAGGTTTAATTTTTAATAAACAATTTATTGAAATCATCCCATTCAAACCAGGAGCTATGCTCACATTCATTTTAATTTGCCAAAATAGCTGATAGAGCTCCAAATGTAAATCTATGGCACCACCTCTAGGGTAATTACAAGGCTTTTCAATCCCAAAAATTAAATACTTATGACTCATGAAATCTGCCAAATGTTTGGCTAAAGCATTATTCGTATTTTCTTACCTATGTTGTAAATATGTTCATAAATCCTCCCTTAGGTTCATAGGTTGGTACTAGGCTATCAGCCCTAGGGCCTATAAAAGCCTAGCCATAACAATTCCTTGGCTATTTCTTCCCACACTATTTACTTCCCTGGACCCCTGTCTAGCAGGGCGACTGACATGATTCCCGGTGTGAATTTCCTTTCTCCCATCCAATCGTCAAGGTTCCTTTTGAAGAGGGACAAAGAGGCACTCTGCTTGACATGTATGGGCAGTCTATTCCAGCGTTTGGGTAATCTCTGGGTCAGGAACCTATCCCTCCAGAATGTTTTGTTTATTGTGATGACAAGGTTTAGATCCCTGGAGCATGTGGCTCTGAGGGATTGGGATTTCTTTAAATGTAGCATGTCCAACAGCTCTGGGTTTGACATGGCCTTGTATGTTAACCAGAGATTGCCTCTGAGTAGACGATATGCGACAGAGTATAGCTGGAGTTTTTTAAGGTGGTCAGTGTAGGGCATCTGCTTTAGGCCTGTGATTCTTTTAGTGAGGTATTTCTGCAGCCTTTCCAGTTATTGCAGATGTCTTCAAAGGTACATAACAAATGGAGCATTGTATTCTATAATGGGTCTAATGAGGGATGAGTACAGTGGGACGATAACCTCCTTTTTTTCTGGATGAAAAGCTCTTAGTGATGAGGTGTGCCACATAGAAGGATTTCCTGACTGTTGTGGCGATGTGGTTATCGAAGGTGAGACCACTGTCCACCTGTGTCCCTAAGTCTCTTATCACTTTGAAAGTTCTAGCTGTCTTCCCAATATAAAAACCTGTACATTCTTGACAAAAGCCTGCACACACAAGTCCTTTTCTCTCACAATTGCTTCAAAAATTTTGGCAAATAAAAACATCAGCTACGGTGGCTGTGCTTGCTTACAAAATGTATTTGCAATAACTACAACAACCACATTTTGATGTAGCCCATCTTAAGCCTCCCATGCAATGGGTGGCCAGCTCAGTGCATTTGATCATATTTTACAAGCAACTACCTTTCCTTATAATAAATTTTGGGGACTATCCAAGTTTTTTATTAACTTCATCAAGACAGTTAAATATACCCCAATTTTTCATAATAACATTTTATATCCCCATAATTAGAACTGTTGTTGTGTCTTTCGGCTTTTCCCGGTTAGGGGTCACAGCGGAACTCCGGTCCGCTAATGATTGGCAGTAGATTTTTACGTGCTGAGTTGTCAGCTCTGATGCACAACCTTCAACAAAGGTACGCCCATTCATGCATGTCTCCACACAGAAGACGCTCTAGCTGAGAATCGAACAGGACAACATCTTACTGTGAGGAGACAACGCTACCGCAGCACCACCACCACAGTCCCATAATCAGAACTGTATGCTGTAATAAAGGCTTATGACAAATTAATACCATCAATATATTTGGCTACCAAACAATAGACCCCAACAATGAGGCGTATGTCCCAGATTCTCTCTTTTTAAGTGATATAAACAATGGAGTGGTCAGAAAGATATAATCTGGGATATACAACTCATTGTTGGGGTCTACTGGTTGGTGGCAAAATATAAAGATGGTATTAATTTGTCATCAGCCTTTATTACAGCATAGAATTCTGATTATGGGGGTATAAAAATGTTATTATGAAAAACTGGGGCATATTTAACTATCTTGATGAAGTTAATAAAAAAAACGGATTGTGCCCAAAATTAATTATAAGGAAAGGTGCTCGCTTGTAAAATATGATTGAATGCATTAAAATGGTCACCCATTGTGTGGGATGCAGAAGACGGGCTACATCAGAATGTGGTAGTTGTAGTTAATGCAAATACATTTTAAAAACAAGCACAGCCACCATAGCTGATGTATTTATTTGTCCAAAGTTTTGAAGCAATTGTGAGACAAAAGGACTTGTATATGGAGCCCTTTTTCAACAATGCAAAAGTTTTTATATTGGGAAGACAGCTAGAAATTTTAAAGAGAGGATTTGTGAACATATTTTTAACACAGGTAAGAAAAATACTAATAATGCTTTAACCAAACATTTGGCAGATTTTCCATGTCATAAGATTTTATTTTTTGGGATTGAATAACCTTGTAATAACCTTAGAGGTGGTGCCATAAATTTATATTTGGAGCTTTGTGAGCTATTTTGGCAAATTAAAGTGAATGCAGGTGTATCTCCTGGTTTCAGTGGGATGATTTCTATAAACTGTTTATTAAAAATTAACCCCTTGGATTTGTAATAATCAACTTTATATATATATTTTATTGGATGTTTTAATAAAGTTTTTAACATTCTTTTAACTTTGAATTACAAAATAAAGTTTTGTAATTGGGAATGGCTCCTGATTGGATGATTATGTCACATGATTGTTTTGGTGGTATTTAAGTCGCCTTTTGATTAATTTTTATATTCTCATGAAATTTCATAATTGAAATGAAAGCACTAAACAAACCGTTTTATCCATGGTGTGGGGTCTATTGTGTGGTGTCTTGTTTTTGGATAGTTTGTCAATACGTGACGTCTGTCATTTTCTTTGATTACTGTGTCTTATGACTATCAGAAGCAGAATTGTGAGTAAGTAGACTGCTGTAACATTAGGTAATACTAAATGCTTTGCAGATAGGTTGAGTGTGTGTGTATATTTACAGGTTAAATTAAAGTAAAGGCGAGGGAATGAGATACAGATTGTGAGCATGTTTGCAGAGTGTGTCTATTGTTTAATTATACTGTTAGGGAATGTCTTTTGTAGCATGAAATGTAGAGTTAAAGTTAGGGGTTGGGTAGAGTTAGGGTTAGAGCTGGCACAGATGAGTAAGATGCCCAACTTTGCTTTTGTGTACTAACTCTTGAAACTCTACACCTTACATTGCAGAACACCTTTTATCTAAAAGCACCACTATTAGGTCTCAGGCTTATTGTGCATATCGTAAATAGCTAACATTTTGTTGTTTCTTTAAAACATGATTCAACTTATTCTTTTATTATATGACATTTCAAAGTTTGTCATTTTTGTAATCTTTTTTTTTCTTTTCAAAAAATGTTAATAAAAATATTTAAAGGGAAAAAAAATAAATAAATAAAAGCACAACTATACAGATGGTGTGTGTTTTTGAGATTTAGCAGTCAGTCACATTTCTTTCTGGGTTTCTTGCCATATATACACATGAACACTCACAGAAAAGACAAAATGTACACAGCAGGAACACATACAAACTGTTTATTCTGACTATAAATGGGAATCAGGATCAAATACTGGACCCTGGAGCTCCAAGACAGGAAGAAAGAAACTAATCTTTGTTGGTGTCTTATGTTTCTGATATTTGCAGGCCAGCATTTTTTATCATATGTTCACAGTAGACTATACACAGTTTCACAGTTAATAGTTTGTTTTCTTGCACAGTAATGTATACAGCTGAAATAAGGAAGCAGATTGCAAGCCACTCCAACCTGTCTAAATATTTGAGAATGTGCTGAATTGTCATTTTTCTGTCTGCTGACAGTTTCCATGCATTTCATAATAATCAAAGTGGCTCAGGCTATGTTTTGGAGCATTCAGGGTGGAGCTAACAACTTATGCAGAACACATTATCAGGGAACCTTCAAATATCTGTCATTATCTGTCATTCTAGAAGTCTTTCTTGGAAGACATAATGATTGTTAGAACAAGTAAACAAATCTCATTTAGTAAATATAGTTTCTGGTGTCGTCAATGGTAAGTAATAGGTAGAAACCTTAGGAAGTCAGGCTGTTTTCCGGAATAAAAGATTACAATAATCCCAGTGCATCTGGTGGGAGTGCATCACTTCAGTATGCTTGATATTTTGCAAAGTCAGTGAGAAACTCCCATCAACATCTGGCATAAATCAGCACTTGGGCGATGTAACTTATTCAGGCATGTCTCTACTTTTTTTTCCCTTTGTTATAAATCACTGCACATTATAATGAATTATACTCCAGAGACTGGACAATTCTCCATCAGCATTGCTCAAGTTTTGCATCATGATTCTGTGCAGTACAATGCAAAAGGAGGTAGGACTAGGGAAATAAATGCAGCAGAAATACAGACATTGTCTGGCAGTTATAAGGATAAATAGCAATTGTAAAGAGATCAAGTCTGTTGTCCAAGCTGCTTGCATTATGTTTTTATCTGCTCTATGAAGACTGGATTACAGGTAGACTGGGAACTCAAGAAAACAATCCAAGTGGTCACTCTGTAGAAAGAAACCCTGCCATCTAGAGGTTGTTTAAGAGAGACTTACAGGGTAGGACTGGCACATTTTAACATCAATCTGGTGGCTGCCTAATGCCTGCAGCCTTGTGTGTGTATATGTGCATGTTTATGTGTGCGTGGATATATGTCTCTGGACAATTATGCTAAAGCTACAAACAAAATTCTTCACAGAGTGGTGCAGTCCAAAGCATATCATCCGGCCAGTAAAAAATAATCTGTATTGAAAAAGTTAAGCGCTTTCGTCCCCATTAAAATAGGGACTTCAATAGAACAAGAAAACATTAACAACTGTTGCTTTTTAAGCATATTTAACTGATCACATGACCATAAACATTTACATGCCCCACTACAACCATCTACAACCACTTTGCTCATAGTAAACATTAATATATGTACATAAAAACACTATATAAAAAAATTCTCTTTTACAAAACAACTGAATATGACAATAAAAGCTGTTTGAATTCCTATTAAATATTCAAAAAGCACTATTTACATATAAAACTAATAACTGGAAGCAGTAAAGCAATCTTTTAACAAAAACTCCTATTTCTGTATATCTTTTTGTAACAAATGTATCTGTCTAATTATGAATACAAAGTAAAAAAGTATAGTTAGTGGGGGGGGGGTTCATATATCTTGTGCCCTTTTCTTTAAAATGGGCATAAGGTTTTCTGATTCATTTAACCCTGGCAACAAAATCTCATTTAATCTAAATTGCCAGTTTAACTCCCTTAATGCTAATTCATTCTCCCTCTTGTCTTTTAGGAAGTTTCACTTTGGTATTCTTGAGGTGGTAAGGAAAAACCCAAGGGGGGGTGGGTGGGAGAATGAATTAGCATTAAGGGCGTTAAACTGGCAACTTAGATTAAATGCGATTTTGTTGCTAGGGTTAAATAATCTGAAAACCTTATGCCTGTTTTAAAGAAAAGGGCACAAGATATATGAACCCCCACTAACTACACTACTTCATGTATATTTTTTTTACTTTTTTACTTTGTATTTATAATTAGACACATACATTTTTTATAAAAAGATATACATAAATAGGAGTTTTTGTTAAAAGATTGTTTTATTACTTCCAGCCTTTACTTTTATATGTAAATGATAGTTTTTGAATATTTCATAGGAATTCAAACAGCTTTTGTCATATTCATTTGTTTTGTAAAAGAAAACTTTTTATGTAGTGTTTTTATATACATACATTAATGTTTACTATGAGCAAAGTGGTTGTAGTTGGTTGTAGTGGGAAATGTAAATGTTTATGGTTATGTGATCAGTTAATTATATTTAAAAAGCAACAGTTGTTAATGTTTTCTTGTTCTGATGAAGTTTCTAGTTTAATGGGGATGAAAGCGCTTAACTTTTTTAATAAGGATTATTTTTACTGGCCGTATGTTATGCTTTCGACTGCACCACTCCGTGAAGAGTTTTGTTCATAGTTTTGAGTTGTCTTCATGGTTTAGTGCTATCTGTGTTTAATAATTGTACTAAAGCTAGCAATATGGCAATAATACATAGATGGGTAAAATATCAGTGCTGAGGAGAAAGACACATTTAACTTTCATATTACACTCACTCTGAGCACCAGACATTCTTTGCAGCAGGAATTGTACTTTAGTGGCATTTGAAAATAATATAAATATATTAATATCCCTGTACTGCCTAACCATCACTGTAGTCCCGGCAAATTCTCTGCCACTTTCACTTATTCCATCATTTAAGACTTTCAGCAACTCCTGACACCCTATTCAGCCATCTTGCTTTTTTTCAAGGTACAGTCTCACCTCTCCATGGAATTAAACCTTGTGGCTATTAACAAACACATATGTATGTATTTAGTTATTTATTTATTCATTTAGCATTTCTTTACCTGGAAAGTCTGATAGGAACAGAGCCCATTTTCAGAGGAGGCCTGGGGAGAAATGCTCCAGATACATGTCTTTAGAATATCACTATCAAACATATGGACTAGACGTTTGTGTCACTTAGGTGTTATTTGTTTGTTTGTTTGCTTGCTTATTTACTAACTTACTTATGCATTACATAACCAGGAAAGAACAGCTGAGCAGACCCCTTTCTGGGGGCAACACTTGGGCACAGCTGACAGAAAAAGTGTACAAGCAGACATTAAATATTTACAGTGGTGAGAAAATAAGGACGAGTGTGATTCACACAAATAATGGCTACAATTTAATGGCACACAGTAGGTTCACAGTACTGATGTTATTACTGGATTTGTCAGTATACTCATGAATTCTAGCAATTTATCATGTTATGCAGAGTCTGGCAACTCCAAGATGAGATGAGAATAGAGCAAATTATTATGGGAAAGAAAGTTAGATGAGAGAGGACTTAATAGAGAAAAAAATAATAGTACAAGTGGAGCAAGACAAGACAGGAGCAATAGGAAAGAGATAGACAGGAGTGAATTCGTATGATGGTAGATGTTTTGTGGCAGATTAAGTAAAATATGGGCAGTTTTTCATAATATCAGGTATAAGCAGCTGCTCAGTTACAAAACAAGCATTGCATTAGTTCAGTATGTGATGCAAGTTTAAATTGCCTAATACTTGAGATTTGCTTCATAAAAGGTGGGAGTAAGTTCCACAGTTTGGCTATTTATGTTGCATACAGTGAGCCTCCATGCTGGTTTTGTTGCCCTAACCATATTGATGAGCATATAAGGTCTTATAGTCCTGGACAGAGTATACCACTGAATAAGCTGTTGGGAAGAAGGATCTTTGTGAGGGTGAGAGATGACCCTGTGAGCAGCTCTTTTTAACCAAGAAGAAGTAACAAGATGAGGCAGCTCAAATAATTGATAGGAGTACATCACAGTGAAGAGTGACATTTGGCAGATTGGCAGTAAGCTTTTATTCTAACAGTGTTGTAGATTAGTTTGTTAAGTGGTATGAAAGGAGCAGGAGAAGCATGCATGAGATGAGAAAAGACTGGAATGGGCAATGATTAAATTAGCTTTTCCTGTGTTTAACTGACACTGAGTTTTAATTGAATATTGCACCAGACAAAACAAGTCCTCTAAAGCTTCATCTCAACTAAGCAAACAATATATTTTTTCAAGCCACCCCCACTCTATGTTACTAATATATACTTACTCCACTTTCATCTAGCCCTAGGAGAAGAAAAGCCTAAAATCTCAAAATCACTGGCAGTGCACAAATAGAAATCACAGTGCTAGGAATTTCAAGTGTTAAATGCAATCTGGGAATTCAGTCATTCAAACAGAAAAAAATGAGACCAAAGGCATTCATTTTACACTTATCCAAGTGGAAAGAAACTATTAAACTCTCCCGACCCATAAATAATTGCTTTACTCTACAAAGGGAGACCAGATTTTGACTTTTTTTTAGTTGTTTTCATGTAGTAGTCATACATTAAATGATTTTTACTGAGAACCCCCAGCAACTTTACATTATCAGTGAGTTCAGTATATGTATCCTTACTAGAATGAAGAAATAAATCAGTCATAAACATGGAAGGAGTTTCCTAGAATTTTGAAATTGCATTGTTTTTGAAAAGTACCTGCTTTAGAAAACCAAGACTGTATACAAGAAAAAAAAAAGAGTTGCAGTAGGAAAATTTAATTTTGTTTTAAAGTATTTGGCAGATTCTAAGGCTATGTCATCAACATATGAATGATTTAGGCAGGATAGCATGTGGTAAGCATGTCATTAACAAAGATATTGAACCGCAGTGATCCCAGTTTAGACTCCTGAAGGGCCTTGCTGGATGACAGACAGCAACATCACAATTGACTGCTTAGATGTCCTCAAAAGCTAGCAGGAAAACTAGTTATCAGTGGTAGAGAGCAGTCTAGGGGCTGCAAGTTGGATAATAATACTGGGTCAAGGATCCCTAATCTTCTTCTTCTTTCGGCCTTTTCCCGGTTAGGGGTTGCCACAGCGGATCACCTTGTCAGTGGAGTTTTACGGTGTTGAGTTGCCAGCCCGGTGCCCAACCTTCCACAGAAGGCACACTCACATGCACACCTAGGGCCAATTTAGAGTGTCCAATCCACCTGCAGCATGTCTTTGGGATGTGGGAGGAAACCGGAGCACCCGGAGGAAACCCACGCAACCACAGGGAGGACATGCAGACTCCGCACAGAAGGCACCCCAGCCGAGGATCGAACCGGAGAACCTCTTGCTGTGAGGTGGCAATGCTAACCACTGCACCACCATGGCCGCCCCGGTCAAGGATCCCTAATAAAATCTCAAAACTCGAATTAGCAAGTCTAGAGATAATCAAAAAATAAGACCAAAGAGTCAGGAGAAGAACAGATATCAAGCATTTCTCTTCTGCTTTAAACTTGTTTTTGCAGGAGCATGACCACTGCACAGCTGATGTGGGGTCAAGACTCCTCACACCCCCAAACTTATATATGCCAGCTCTGAGACTGCATACCTTAGAGAAAAGGGAATATTTGGAGAAATGGCAAAATCAGACTTAATATTTGTAAGTGCAGATTTTGGGCTATTCGGTTTCCATGTCTCAAGACTTGGCAATGCTGTTCCCAAGATTTGTAATAGTTTCTTCGGGTAAGACATTGTATCAAATATCTTGGAATAGCATGTACCAGCATTTTTTGTCATTATTTCTATGGAAAACACTTTCTATGGATGCCATGAGATCCTTCTTGTATGAATGCAAATCTATCTTACAAATAAAAGAAGCATCATACTCATTCATAGAAAGTCAGAATGATGGCATTACTTTGAGAGACCATGGTTTGGCACTACCATAAAGAAGAGGGCCTTCACTATGCCCAGGCCAGTAACATGAAATTGACTACCCAGAGAAATACATTATCATATAACATTGGAGGGCTTCAAGGCAAAGCTAAAGGAACATTTACTAAAAGAAATTGCTTGCAATTGATTTTGCTACACTGGGTAAGTTGCTTAAAGCTTGTAAACTTAAAGTAATTGGAATATTTACAAGTATTACACATTGGTATCCCTCTGCTAAGACAACTCAACACAGTAAATGCAATATATATTGTACATATTTTCACATTGTTTGAAACATTGTGAATACTTATGTTTCTTTCCACCCCTTTTCTGAGAGTAGTTTCTTTTGATGTGCATTTTTATTTTTGCATGAAGTAAGATGTACATTCATGTTTGTTGATGTGTACTTTGCTCCTCTTGAGCGTGGGTCATGGCTGAAATAAGCCAAATGACCAGTCTATTTACACGGTTACAGAATTTCAAATATAAATAAATAAAATAAGTTATGAGGTTTGAGATAATCTGTGATTTATCAGTTTATCTCATTAATATTTTGGTGGCAAGGTTGCAACAATGACACTAGACCTACAGTCAACAAGTTCAGTAGATGTACCTCCCTGTGAAAGAGGATAATGTTTGTTTTTCGGCTCCCTGGTACATGGCTTTCTTTGATCGGTTTATTTATAAGAATAAATACTTGATAGATTAGGATACCTGAAGCCAATTTTCAATATTACAGTGGGATACTATCATATGCCTGTCAGTTGGGCTTTATTTTTTTTCAGGAAAGTGCAAACAGGATCTAATAGGATGGAAGCTAAAGGTAGAAGGTCGAGACTGATCATTATGACACTTTGCAGTGTAGGCTGAAAAATGACATGGATTGTGCTAAGTGGAGATACCTGACTCAGTAATTTCAGTGAAATGTGTTGGGAACTAAATAAGACTATGACTTTTTTCCTTGGGATTGTCAATTGTAAAATAAAGTGCTAGTGAGTTCAATAGTTATTTTCACATAGATCGAAACTACCAGCTTTTTTGTTTACAAGGATAGCTAATTTGATTTTCTTTTACAGGTCCAGCTAAGTCTAATCTGAACTGGTAGTTTTGTTGTAGTGGTAATCTTTCCAAGCTCTGACTCCTTTTTTCATAAATACTTTGATACCTTTTGTTACCCCTAGCACAGCTTTACTCCTTTTCTTCCAGGAGGCTGAAGGTCATTTAAGATATAGATGATGGGGGTACTGAAGTGATTGACCACTTTCTTTTAAGGGGAAGATATTTTAATGGGAACCAATAATATTACCATAATAATGAGAGAATATATCTCTTTGGAATAGATTTTTCATGCTAGGTTAACATGTCCAGAATTTCCACATTGGATCATCACCATATCAGATGGTGGCTACTCAAACTATCAGGTAGGAAACATGAGTTGGCAATATTCTCTGTGTTAGTGTCTAAGTACCAGTCCAAAGTACTGGCTTTTCCAGAGAATGCATAATATCTGGTGGGGGAGGGACCTGATTGAACCTGATAGGCTTGGGTGAATGAGGGTTGGCTGTTGGTGAAACAACCATCAGTCTTTTGATCAGCAAGTAAGATGACTGCAGTTTTGATGTTATGGTTCAGCTAGGAGTGACTTCAAAGCATCAGGGGTAAGTAAACTGAAACTAAAGTGCTAGCCTTACAGTTGCTTTACTTTACTTGTGACTAGGATTTATTCTAGTTCATTAAAATTTGGGATCTTGGTTAGAGAAAGCATACAATTTAGGCAAGTCTTATAGATATTCAGTACATCACCTGTACATATTGGATCCACCACGTGCACGTTTTAAATCTGTTTTGTCTAATAATATCATAGTCCTCTGGAATAATCTTGTTTTCTTCAATGTGTCCTTTTAGACATGTCTCTTTGACTTCTGCTTTGCCCGGGGAGCTTAAGGAAGTTCATTTGTAGAATTAACTAAGTTCATTACTTAAGCTACACGTTTTTTGATTCAATACTTACTGAATGAAGAAAGACTGATGATGAAAATGTTCCACAACTAAAATATCCTGTGCCATTTTAATATGTTCTTGTGACAGCAGGGCCTGCAAAGGCAAGTCCCTTCCATGGGAAAGCAATAGAGAGTAAGTATTTGCTGCATAAATGTGTTGCATTGCTTTCGTATGCTCCATTTTATGTCCGCCCTTCCTACTTAGCAAACATGCAGTCTGCTATCTAACTCTTGTTAAATCTGTAGGTATCATAAATAACAATGACGCCAACTTTTTCTCACAACTTGCTACCAAAAATAATCTTTTTACTGCATAACAGTCTATATGTTGGATACTTCCAAATACACCCATTTAGAACTTGTGAGCATAACTTGTATCTTATGTGCTCTTACCACACAGTGTTAAGTATGAATACTTCTATATTTATTTATTTACGTATGTATATATTTATTGATTTATTTCTTCATTCATTTATTTAGATCTTAATGGCATTTATTCCTTTTGCATAATGAAAACCTTTCACTGTACAGACTTTGTGTAAGATTGTACACCTTTACTGTGAACTTTCATTGTACTAATTGTGTTCCTAGTTCTGCTGTTGCAATTATGCCTGTTTTTATTTTCATTATCTTAAACAGAATATGACCATTTTAATGTAAATTCCATTCACAACTGTAAACCTGTATTTCAAAGATTACTTTATTGTAATTTTTAGAAGGTCTGCCATTGGGCCCAGGTCATGGCTGAAAAGGGTTCTAGGACCAGCCCACCTACCGGTTAACAGATTCAACTAAAATAATAAATATGCATGTGTATGAATAGTCAGATATGTGTGTGTGTGTGTGTGTGTGTGTGTGTGTGTGTGTGTGTGTGTGTGTGTGTGTGTGTGTGTGTGTGGACTTCTGAATGTCCAAAATGCAGAAAAAACTGCACTGAAAAATGTACTTAAAGTGGGATTCATCAGCATTGAAGAAATTCTAATCTCCTCACAGCACGGCAACCTTGAAGTTGATAATATTAAGTAAGTGGGTGTAAAGGACAAATCCCACTACCCAGGGCTATGGTAGCTTTAGCTCCATAAAGTATGCAATTCCACCCCCCTCCTGAATTATTTTTTTTAATTCAAGCAAAATTAAATGTATTTATTTTCTAGTCACATCATTAATTCATGCTGGAAAGTATACACTTGCTGCAAACACCACAGCAATGAGAAGGTATGGAGACTGAAAGTTATTGAATGCGGAAAACTCCCCTTCCTTACAGTGCAAATTACCTCAATGAGTAACGGAGTAGCTGAGCTATGGTAACAGTTCTAATAAAGCTGTAAGTGAAGTTCATACGAGGTGATTGTTATGTCGCCTGAAGAAAACTATAAAACAATTAAGACAAGAAGTGTCACAGTTAGAAGAATACAGAAGAGAGAACAGATAAACAGAATGCTTAGAAAGATAGACATGATAAATCAATGTGCAGTATTAGAACAGACCAGGATCTATTGTACACTGTTGTAAATAATTTAACTAAAATATCAGCACAGGCAGAAAAAAAAATAGAAAATATGCAGATAAATATAAAGCAAAAGTGCAAAATAAGCAATTCATCAATGATCCAAAAAAAGTTTTATAGAGAATTAGGGAAGAAAGCTAAAGGAATACAAACACCAAGAAAAAAAAAGAAAGAAAAAATAGACAAATTTGGGGGAAATGTCTATGAAGACCCTGTGTAACATAACAAAGATGCTGAATGGATAGAAGAAGTAAAACAGAAAGAAGTTCCAATGTACAGGATATGAAATGGGATGAAGAAATGGCCAAAGGAACTGAAACAAAGTTAAGAAAAGCTCCTAACTGCGAAACCCCAGGCCCAGATGTGTCCTAACTTCTGGCTAAAAGAATTAACATCTTTATGTGAAAAGTTAACCATGAGTAAGAACTACTTATAAGTGCACCCTGAACAAACACCAACCTGTGACAGAAACCTGGTTCAAGGCTCCTGAGAGCACCCCAGCGCTATCAGGTTTTACCTCATATCATGCGTTCCGGCCCCAAAATCCGGACAATACCAAGAAAGGAGGGGGGGTATCCATATTCATCAAGGACACCCACACCTCAAGACTGGTGGCAACGCACGATGCATCGGAGACCATCCAGGTGCAATTAACCATAGGCAAGACTGCTCTGCAAATTGTAGCATGTTACAGGCCACCCTCACAAACTCAGGAACCTCACATGGCCTTCCTGAAAACACTAGAGGGGATAAATGTATCACCAAACACCATCATACTAGGTGACTTCAATTACCCTAATATAGACTGGGAACACTACTCAAGCCCAAACACCCTAGCCCAAAAGTTCCTGGAATTCATAAACTCAAATGCCATGGAACAACTAGTCACCATCCCCACAAGAGGAGATAACATACTTGATCTCATCATCATGAACATGGGAGCACAATGTTCAACACCGGAGGTGTACCCCTCACTGGTGAGATCAGACCACAAACTAATCTCGCTGGAGGTCCTCATCCCACCCCACCTGAAATAAAAAGACCACAGTAAAGAACTTCTCAAAGCCGACTTCACACTTCTAAAGACTAGTGTGGTCTCCTTTAAGGCCCCGAGCGGCGGAAAACAGTACTCAAGCCACTGAATCACTTACAAATGCCTTCTACCAGCACCTGCAGGACTGCATGGATAAGGCAATCCCAAGCAAAACAAAGACTCTTTGTACCAAAGGCAAGCGTCCAGTCTGGTGGACCCCAGCCATAAACAAACTCTACAACAAAAGGAGGAAGCTACTACAAGATAGAGCAAAATCCTTAAAAGGTAAGACACCCTTGATCACTATAAGTAAAAACTAAGAGCTCTCATAAAATCATCCAAAGCAAATTTCGAGAGAAAAATAGCTAAAGACTCAAAAGATAATCATAAGGCCTTCTTTAGCTATGTTAGAAACCTGGGAGGAAACTCCCAGATATGCTCAGAGCTAGTTCAAAATGATGTGAAGATTACTGATCCTACAGACATTGCCAACATACTGGCTGACAGGTTCAGTGCAAACTTCTCCCCCCCCCCCCCCCCAAAAAGAGAGATATCTATACCAAACGATTGCAGCCCCCCAAACATCTCCCCCACCCCAATGAGAACTGCGCTCTCCAAAGCAAAACACAGCATCCATGGGACCTGATGGTGTCCCCGGCTGTGTGCTCCATGAACTCAATGAGGAATTAAACCCACAGCTAGGACAGCTGTTTAATCAAAGTCTTACCTCTGGATACATACCCAGGGAGTGGCGCACTGCAACTGTGGTACCACTTCACAAAGGCGGTGCCTCCACCGACCCTGGAAATTACCGCCCCATTAGCTTGTCAACCCTTATCTGCAAAGCCATGGAGAGGATCATAATGGACCTCATAAATAAAGACATAGGAATTTGCAGACTTTGGATCCAACCCAGTTTGGCTTTGTCAAAGGCAGATCATGCCTTTTAAACTTGGTTGACTTTTTCGAAACAGTCACCAAAGCCATTGATGAGGAAAGGCAGTCCATACAGCCTACCTCGATCTGGCTAAGGCCTTCGATACAATACCCCACTCGGGTATCATTGAAAAACTCATCAGCTTAAATGTCAACCCATACATCACAAGATGGGTTGCAAACTGGCTGAGTGACAGAACCCACAGGGCCAGAGTTGCTGGCGCCATGTCAGACTCAAAGCCTGTCACAAGTGGTGTCCCACAGGGCTCAGTCCTGGGCCCACTCTTGTTTGGCATCTACTTTTCCAAGTACAAGCAAACACAGGAGGGTTATGGCTGACAAAGTTTGCAGATGACTGCAAACTGGGCCATAGTAGAAAACACATCTGACACAGATATCCTTCAGAAGGGTCTCACAGAAATGGATAACTGGTGCCAGAGCCACGGCCTAAAGTTAAATGCCAAAAAATGCATAGTCATACCCTTCGGGAAAAACAAGGTTACCCCTAGCTACCAAATAGGTGGCAATCCACTGAACACAGAAGAAGTTATCAGGGACCTGGGGACCCAGGTTGATAGTAGTCTGTCATTCGGCACCCATGTAGCTAAAGTAGTTAGGAAGACCTTCTACATTGCCCACCTTATCATGAAGGGATTCTCATCTAGATCAAGGGAGGTCATAGTCTCCCTTTACTCATCACTCATCAGACCAATGATTGAGTACAATGCCCCATTCGCAATGTATCTGACCCGACACTTGCAGCAGCTGGAGAGGCCACAAAAGTTCCTCACCAAAAGGATAAAGGGTCTCAAAAATCTGTCCTATGCTGCCCGACTGAAAGAACTCCAGCTCTATTCAGTCGCTTACCGCTTGCTCAGAGGTGACCTTTGCCTAACATACAAGGCCATGTCAAACCCAGATTTGATGAATATGCTTCACCTCAAAAAATCTAGATCCATCAGAGCCACAAGGGCGGGAGACCTAAACCTTGACACGGCTATTAATAGGACGTGCTGGAGGGATAGATTCATCACCCAAAGACTCCCTATGCTGTGGAGCAAAATCCCAGTACATGTGAGGCAGAGCACCTCGCTGGCCTTGTTCAAGAGAAATCTTGACCAATGGATGGGAGATCGCAGATATACCCCAGGGATTACCTCAGTGTCACTGCTCGACAGAGGCACAGCAAAATAATGGGTATAGTTCCCCATACTAAAGGGGTGGCGTAAGCCACAAAACGATGGGCTAGGCTTGTAAATGCCCTCGGGCAGATAGCCTAGTATGAACCTATGAACCTATGAACCTATGAACCTAGTTAACAATAGGAAAAAATGATATTCCTCCTTAAGAGTGAACCTGCAAGCAATCCTAAAAACTATAGACAAATAACTTGCCTTTTGATAATGCATAAAGTATATACTGGAACTGGTGCTGACAGAGTTTACAGTCATTTAGAAGAAAACTCAATCATGGCAATAGAACAAAAGGATAATAGAAAAAAGTCATGTGGAACAATGGATCATCCATTGTTAAAGTCATAATTGAAGTTTGGCAACAAACCAAGTTGTCCCGGGACATCTTCATGAGGGGTTAGATAGATAGATATTAGTGGGTGTTAGGTGAGCTGGGGAAGTGAAAGGGTTAAGTGGAGGCAGGGAGGATTGGGAGGAAATGAGATAACGGTAGGGAGGGGCTTAAGAGGTTTAGACAAGTGTAGCTGGGAAAGCAATCACATTTGGCATGAGCTTGCTATGGCAGGTTCTACATCCCAGATGACCTGTGAGTACTGGTGTGTTTAGGTAGGCCTGGGAATGGTTATGTAGGCAAGAAGTGGGTGATGCTTGTTAACATGGGTTTAGGGTGTGGATGTTTATTGTTTGGTGGGACTTGTTGGCTGTTAGTATAATTACATTCATTTAGTGTAATTACATTAATTGTCTGATTCCCAAAGGCTTGTTTTAGTATTAATATGCTCTCCACTAAGTCTTTAGAGTAAGCTGTGTGGGATGTGATCTTTTGCTTGGATGTTTCCCGTTCTGCGGTTTTAAGTCTTCATCTTTGTAAGCTTGTTGGTGATTTTGTGTGTGAATGTTGGGACTGGTGCTTGGTTAGCTTTACTTATTTCTGGTTTGTGTTGGCATTCTTGTTTGGTGAGGTGTAGTGGCGTATGGTGGAGTGTTGTTGTTGCTTTGTTTCTTAACGAGAGTGGATGCCTGTTTTGTGGGTTGAGAATTTCCTCAATAAGGAGCTATTGTCAGTTTCGCATGCGTGGGTAGGATAATGGCCATAGGGGAGGATTAAGGTAGGGCCTGGGGCCTGGTTAATTGTGCTTGGGTTGTTTAAAAAAAAAATCAATGAAAGGTCCTATTATGGGAATTAGTTGTGGTTCATTTTTTTGGAGTGGGTTGAGGTGAGGGGAGCTGTTGTGGCTGCCACGGTTTCAGGCCCATTCTGTTGTGGTGATCAGTGGTGCTGATGGGGATGGGTGAGGTGGGGGGTTCCGTGCAGGTGTTCCTGCTCATGTGAGGTGCGGCTGTCCAGATTGCCGCAGGGTGTCCTCGTTTGGCTCATGGTTTGGTCTGTTCTGCATGAGGTTGGGGTTTTCAGGATTATCACTGGGGATCGGTGGAACTGGGTGGGACTGTGTATGATTCTTGGGCTTGATGTCCTGGTTCTCCATTCTGGCCTTCTCACAGGAGTGGTGGATTTGGGTGGGTGCTGATTGGTTTCCTGGGGATTCCATGTGGTGATGTCATTCCTTTCTCGGCGGGGAGTGGAAGTACTATATTCTTGTGATTGGACAGAGTACTATTGTGACCTTTTAGTCCTGGAGGACATTTTGGAATGATAATAATTTAAGAATGCCTAAACTGAGAAGGTGCTATTCCTGAAATCATTGATAGGTAAACTAGTGAAAGACTAAACTTTTGTCTTATGAGGCTTTGCTATTGATGGAGCTGATATTATAAGGAATGTAGGTACTATTCATGTTAGGGTATAGTTTCCTGTCTATTTTTCCTAAATAGTGTCCATATTGCAATAGATTGCCCAGTAGTCATTTCTTCTTTTTCTCATGCTGGTGTCTGGATGGTGTCCTGGGTTTTCTGGTGGCTGGGCTGTGCTTGGCAGGCTTGCAGGTGGCGGTTTGTGGTGTTTTATGGGTTGCCAGAGTGGTGTGGCTCTTGGCATGTGAGCATCTGCGGTCAGCCTTGTTCTCATTAAAAAAAATATAAGGGAAACTCTCAGAGGTACAGGATCACACAGAGTTGGCGTATTTGGTTGCATGTTATCCTATCACATCTGACAGCTGCTGCCCCAGCATGATGGTTATCATAAGTTCATAGGTTGGTACTAGGCTATCAGTCCTAGGGCCTATACAAGCCTAGCCAAACAGTTCCCCAGATATTTCTTCCCACAATATTTACTTCCCTGGACCCCTGTCTAGCAGGGCAACTGACATGATCCCCTGGGTGAATTTCCTATCTCCCATCCAATCATCAAGGTTCCTTTTGAAGACGGCCAAGGAGACACTCTGCTTGATATGTATGGTCAGTCTATTTAAGAGTATAGGGAGTCTCTGGGTCAGGAGCCTATCCCTCCAGCATGTTTTGTTCATTGTAATGACAAGGTTTAGATCCCTGGAGCATGTGGCTCTGAGGGACTGGGATTTCTTTTAGTGGAGCATGTCCAACAGCTCAGGGTTTGACATGGCCTTGTATGTTAAGCAGAGATCGCCTCTGAGTAGGCGATATGCCACAGAATATAGCTAGAGTTTTTTTAGACAGTCAGCATAGGGCACCTGCTTTAGGCCTGTGATTCTTTTAGTGAGGTATTTCTGTGGCCTTTCCAGCTGTTGCAGATGTCTTGTGAGGTACATACCAAATGGGGCATTGTACTCTATAATGGGTCTAATGAGGGATGAGTACAGTGGGACAATGACCTCCTTTTTTCTAGATGAAAAGCCCTTAGTGATGAGGTGTGCCACATAGAAGGATTTCCTGACTGTTGTGGCAATGTGGTTATTGAAGGTGAGACCACTGTCCACCTGTGTCCCTAAGTCTCTCATCGCACTTTCAGTGTTTAGTTTCCTGCCATCTATGTGGTAATTCATGGTTACATGGTTTTTCACAAAAGGGATAACTATACATTTATTGGCATTAAACTTGAGCCCATGGCTCTGGCACCAAGCATCTGTTTCTGTAAGGCTCTTTTGTAGAATATCCACATCATTTGGGGATTCAATAATGGCTCCCAGTTTGCAGTCATTTGTGAACTTTGTTAGACAGAGTCTCTTAGTGTTGGCCTGTACTTCAAAGAAGTAGATGCCAAACAAGAGCAGTCCCAGGACTGAACCCTGAGATACTCCACTTGTCACTTGTCTGGAGCTGGATTTGGAGTCGGCTACTTTTACAGTCTGGGTTCTGTCAGTAAGCCAGTTGGCAACCCATCGAGTGATGTAGGGATTTATGCCCAGCTTAGTAAGTTTATCTATGATTCCAGAGTGGGGGATGGTGTCGAAGGCCTTGGAGAGATTCATGTAAGTTGTGTGGACCACCTTACCCTCGTCCACAGCTCTGGAGTCTGATTTGAAGAAGTCAGTGAGGTTCAGAAGACAAAATCAGCCCTTTATGAATCCAAACTGGGTGGGGTCCAGTGTTTGAAGGTTGCCAATGTCTTTGTTTATAAGTTCCATGTTAATGCATTCCATGCCCTTGCAGATCAGGCACGTCAGACTGATGGAACGGTAGTTCCTGGGATCCAAGGTGGATCCCCCCCTTGTGGAGTGGAATAACTGTAGCTGTCCGCCACTCAGTGGGCATGAAGCCTGAGGTGAGGCTATGATTAAACATGACACTTAGGTGAGGTGCCAGTTCATTTTGTAGTTCATGTAGTAAACAGTCCAGGATGTCATCTTGTCCCATGGATGCTGTATTCTTAGCTTTGGAGAGTGCGCTTTCTACCTGTGTGGCTGTGATTACTGAAATTTGGCAATCCTTTGGTATTGAGATGAGCCATTTAGGGGGTGAGAGGGGGGAGAAGTTGGCATTAAATCGATCTGCCAGGATATTGGCAATATCCTTGGGATCAGTATATTTATTGCCATTCTGTTGTAGCTCAAAGCAGATCTGAGCATTGCCATTTAGATTATTGACATAACTATATAATGCCTTGTGGTTGTCTTTGGAATCTTTGGCAATTTTATTTTCTTAACTAGCTTTGGAGGATATTATGAGGGATCTCAGCTTCTTACTGAGTCTGGTAACGGAATTTTTTTGCATCCTGGGATTTTCCGCTTTTCTGCAACAGTTTCTTCCTTCTGTTGTATAGTTTGTTTATAGCAGGGGACCACCAGATTGGCTTCCTTTTTTGGAGGAGAGCGTCTTGGTTCTATTTGGGATGACACGATTCATAAACAAGTGGATTTGCTCGTACAGTGCCTTAGTGTAGGATTCAGCAGTTGAACTTTCAGCTCCTGTCTGCAAGGGTGCCATGAAGTTTGTCACTTCTGACTTAAGTAGCATGAAGTTGGCTTTGTAGAAGTTTTTTACCAAGGTTTCCTTACTGGGAGTGGGGCTGGGATGTGGATGTCAAGGGTGATTTGCTTATGGTCAGACCTGACCAATGAGGGGATGACCACTGGTGTGGAGCATCTATCTCCCATGTTGGTAATGACCAGGTCTAGGATATTGGAGCCCCTGGTGGGACAATGGATTAGTTGGTCCAGGGTGTTGGAATTTATGAATTCCAAGAACCATTGGGAAAAGGTGTTGGTACCCAAGTAGATTTCCCAGTTAATGGCAGGGTAGTTGAAATAACCCAGTATTAGGGTGTTTGGCTGTATCTTAATATTTTCCAGTATGTTTAGAAAGGTGTAGTGAGAATCTTGGGGCATGGTTGGGGGATCTGTAGCAAGCTACAATTTGGATTGCAGTCTTACCTATTGTTAGTTGCACCTGGAGAATTTCAGATTCATTGTGTTGGGCAGCTAGCCTGGAGGTGTGAATATTCTTGTTGAATATGGACACTCCTCCACCTTTAGTGTTTTGGTCTTGGTTTGGTGGCCGAAAAGTGTGGTACAAGTTGTAGCCTGGTATTGCAGGGGAGCTCTCTGGAGTCTTGAACCAGGTCTCAGTTACTGCACAGATATCGATGTTCTCCATTTTTAGGAGTGCCTTGAGAGAGTGCATTTTGAGGTTTAGACTTCTAGCATTGAGTAGCATTACCTTCAGATTTTGCATGCTTGTATCTGTTACAGTGATGATTTTGTCCTTTGAACCTTGCCTGAAAAAGGCACTACAGGGGTGACAAGAGCTTTAGCCAGTAACCTGAATCCCAGGGGTGACAGGTACAGCCCATCTCTGAAAAAGCATCTAGCCAGACAGATACTGTATCCCCTTTGAATGATACCAGAAGCTTAGCCAATTGCTGAAGTCAGTCATTTTGTCCTTATACTGTAGTATCATTCTGGGTGAAGGCAGGATGCTACTCAAGGCTAGGGTCATATCTGCCTGGGCCACATGATTCAAGAGCTCTTCCATGTCTCTTTTCATGTAACCCAGGGAGGTACGTCTCAAGTCATTCACGCCAACATGGATAATGACAGAGTCATATTTGTACTTGTGGAGTGACTTGAGTGCATGCGTTATGTGGCGGATCCTGGCACCCAACAGGCAATTGACTGTAATTTTCTCCTTGCTCAGCCTGGTGAGTGGGACATCAGTGTGCCTGACTATAAAGTCACCTATGACTAAAATGTTGGGTACGTTGTCTTGCCTTAGGGGCTGTTGTTGGGTGGCACACTGGTGTTGTGAGCTATGTGTCACTTTGGTTGTGACTGGTGTTTGTTTGCTTTTCAGCTTCGGAAGTCCTTGTTGCTTAGGCAGGTTAATTTTAAGGGCCTCCGCATATGTGGGTTTAGTGTTCTTATCTGTGTGGGTTTAGTGTTGCTATCTGTGGGTGTTGATGGTGTGGGTTTTGAAGGTGTAGTGCAGATGTTAACCTTCTCCTCTTGACTGTCTACCACAATCGTTGCTGGAGAAAGCTTTGCTTCCAGTTTGGCTATCTAAGTACATCTCTCACAGGTTGTAGTGTTGGGTGGTAGGAGGAGAGGGCTGTCTGTGTACATAAGGCAGTTGCTGCATTGGCTCAGTATGCCCAGATTCACCAGGTGGACAGGAGAAATCATTGGAAGGTTACCCTTGGACATGCCTGTTTAGGTGCTTTTTTATAACGTACAAGAGCTGTTTTCCCTTACCTTTGCAAGGTACTTTGCAATTATAGGCTGTTTAGTGCCTATGATTAATTTCTCCTTATTAACAAGGAGAGTTGAGTGCTTGTATCAGTTTAAGGCTTCCTAGTGCTTTCCAGCAGGTTCTAGAGTAAGTGATAGTCACAGGGGTTCAAATTTTAGTGCTACTACTGAGAAACCAGCTAGTTCTAAGGAAAAAATTGAAGACCAGACTTTCTAGCACCTGGAATAGTTTAACCGTAGCCCCGCTGTGCTGCACGATGCGAAAAATGTGCAAATACACATGTTTTTAAGCCAGAAAGTTGAAAGGGATAGAAATCAGCCCAAAAAGGCTAATAAAATTACAATTTCAGAGCTGGAAACCACTCCTCTATTGTTAGATAGGCAGTACAATGCTCATCACTCCCGCTGGTAAGCAGTAGGACTTCCCTCTACCACAGCAAGGTCTGGATATCTCTGAATACAGAAAATAAAGTCCTGAGACAAGCAAAGCCTGGGATCTGGACTATACTAGCTAGGAAAGGTGGGAAAAGAGCAAACAAGATAGTATTTTTTTTGGTTAAAACAGGCTAAACAATGCAATAATAAGTAAATAAACACAGAAAAGGCTAATGCACTTGAGTGTGTAGCCCTAAACAGTATCTATGTAGTCATCATAGAGATTTTTTTCCTTATGCCTTATTGTATCCCACGAAGCATTTATATATTTGCATTCAAAGATTACATATGTAGTGAGTGGAATAACAGCATACTCTTTGCTTACACAGGTGATGTAATCCTTCAGACTGCCCCACCTGAAAGTTAACATGCCCTGCAAGGTCCTTGGTCTCCCAACAAGGGTGCATTGCCAGGTTTTTAACCTTGAAGCATATATCCTGCTTCCCCTGCCCTCAAGAAGGATACACAGGTTGACTCATTAGTGCATTCTCTCCTTGGCAACTTTCCCCATTCACAATAACCTTGTAATGATTATCACAGAAAGCATCTGTTACACCTTGGGAAAATGCTGTTTTATTCAAATTCTGCAAATTATGAAAGCAAATACAAAAATAAATGCAGTATGTTAATAAAACCTGTTTAAAGCTACTTTGTTTTCTTAAACACGTACAACAATTTTCAGAAAACAGCACAAGCTTGTTAATGCCATTTGTACACAACAATAAACTGGAAAGGCTTTTTACAGATGTGCTGCAGTGTTTTTTTCATTGTAATAATGTTCTTTCTATATCTATAAAACTAGAAGTTAATACTCACTGTTTTATTATATTTAAATACTTCTGACTTTCTCAATCAATCTTTTTCTGGCTTTTCCCAGTTAGGGGTTGCTACAGTGGATCACCTGTCTGCTCATGATTGGCAGTGGAGTTTTACTGTGTCGAGTTGCCAGCCTGGCACCCAGCCTTCCACAGAAGGCACACACACACACACACACACGCACACACGCACACACACACACACACACACACACACACACACACACACACACACACACACACACACACACACACCAGGGCCAATTTAGAGTGTCCAATCCACCTACAGCATGTCTTTGGGATGTGGGAAGAAACCGGAGCACCCGTAGGAAACCCACACGACCACAGGGAGGACACGCAGACTCCACACAGAAGGCACCCCAGCCAAGGATCAAACTGGAGAACTTGCTGTGAGGTGGCAATGCTGACCACTGCACCACCGTGGCCGCCCACTTTAGTCCTTCAAAAACAGACTGGTTAAAATGATCAAATGATAAGAGGGTAAGTTACTTTCATCCACAGACCACCCTCACCACCACCACCACATACATAGCAATTATAGACACTTGCCGTGTACACTTCATCTGATTGCCACAATACCTTTCAAAGTGAAAACATAATGAGAGACAAAGGCCAAGAATCAGGGATAGATTTTAAATATCATTCTTATATATTTAGGAAGATGCTATAATAACATGTTTTGCATTACCCTGCAGTCCTGAATGATTTACCTGAAAACCGCAGATTTTATGAAGAGCAGGCCAAAAATCTGATGCAACCTCAGGTACACACTGTAAAACTGGGGATAGTTGAGATCTGTATAATTTCAGTTTTGTTTCATATAAACAGTAGCCATAAGTATTTAACACATTGTATACATTACATACATTTACATTTGTACCTTAGCCTTGTAAAGCAAAATTGTTAACTGAGCAAATGACCAGAGGATAAGTTGCTTTCATCCAAAAACAGGTCCACATTCACACATCAGTTATATGTACTTTCTCATATATACCTCATGTCACTGTTATAAAAATAATACCTCTCAAACTCTTAGTACAAGGTCTGGGGACAAAACCAAAACATTAATGATAAGCAAAGGCTTAAACTCAGGGACAGATTTTAAACATTGCTCCTCTACACCTAGAAAGTTGCTGCAGTAACATGTTTGCATCAGTTTTATGAAGAACAGACCAAAAAAGAAGAGTCACTGTCATAGACATTTTGCAAAATCAGAAACATTTTCAACTTTGTTTTGCACCAACAATAGCCATTCATTAAATAGTCCAATGTATTTCATAAAAATGCACACCAAGTCCTGTAAAGCCAGACTAAAAATGAGCATATGACAAGATGGTAAGTTGCTTTCACCCATGGCCACCCCACTCCTATCCCCATTTAGTGACTGCAATCCTCAATGTTTTGCAAGAGAACCACAAATCTCATGAAGCACAGATGAAAAATATGAGGCATAGTCAGGGACACCCTGCGAAATCAGGGACAGTTTCAACTTTTGTTTTTTTTATACAAATAGTGGTCAGACAGTCAATTTTCCAGTTTATTTTACCAAATGCATACTAGACCTTAAAAATCTGTCTTAAAACTGAGCGAACAATAACTTGCTTCTATCCATAGCATAGTTAGTGATGATAATCCTCAATGCAGCACTACAGCAAGTATCTGATTGCCTGTCAGGAAAAAAAAGGACCAACTATATACAAAGCTATGTCAAACCCAGAGCTGTTGGACATGCTCCACTTAAAGAAATCCCAATCCCTCTGAGCTACATGCTCTAGGGACCTAAACCTTATCACCACAATAAACAGAACATGCTGGAGGGATAGATTCCTGTCCCAGAGACTTCCCATACTCTGGAACAGACTACCTATCTATGTCAAACAGAGCTCCTCATTAGCACTCTTCAAGAAAAATCTTGATGATTGGATGGGAGATAGGAAATTCACCCCAGGGATCACTTCTGTGGCTCTGCTCGACAGGGGCACAGGAAAATTATTTTCTTGGGTGGCGAAAGCCAGGGTAAATTTTTGGCTAGGCTTATATAGGCCCTAGGGCCAATAGCCTAGTACCCTCCTATGAACCTATGAACTGTTGCAGAAAAAGATGAAGTCCCAAGACTGGTAAAACTCCCTTATTAGTCTCAACAAAAAGTTGAGATCTCTCATCAAATCATCTAAAGCCAGCTATGAAGGCAGAATTGTGGCAGACACTAAAAACAATCACAAAGCCTTCTATAGTTATATCAAGAACCTCCATGGCAATACCCAGATTTGCTCATATTTACTACACAATGGTACCTCCTATACTGATCCAACATATATTGACAACATACTGGCTGACAGATTCAGTGCCAACTTTACCCTTCTTTCCCCCTCAAAAGGACAAATCACAATACTGGAAGAATGTCAGGCACACAGCATTACTGCAGCACAGATTAAAGCTGCATTGTCCAAGGCCAAGAATACAGCTTCCATGGGACCCAATAATACCCCTGGCTGTGTTCTACATGAACTACAAAGTGAACTGGCACCACATCTGTGTGCCCTGTTCAGTCACAGCTTCACCTCAGGCTTTGTCCCTATCGAATGGTGCACTGCTACAGTCATCCCTCTCCATTAAGGGGGAGCAACTACAGACCCTGGGAATTATGATCCCATTAGCCTGATGAGTCTGATATGTAAAGCTAAGGAGCCCATCATTATGGACCTGATTAACAAAGATATAGGATATCTCCAAACTCTAGACCCCATGCAATTTGGCTTTGTAAAAGGGAGATCATGCCTGCTCAACCTGGTTGACTTCTTTGAGTCAGTCACCAGGGCTGTGGATGAAGGTAAGGCAGTGCATACAACCTACCTTGATCTGGCCAAGTCCTTTGATACCATTCCTCACGGGAATTATTGATAAACCCATAAAACTAGGCATCGACCCCTATATCACTAGGTGGGTTGCAAATTGGCTCACAGCTAGAACACACAGTGTGAAAGTAGTAGACTCTAAGTCAGACTGCTGACCAGTCACAAGTGGAGTTCCACAGGGATGGGTCCTAGGTCCTTCTCTCTGTTCAGCATTTACTTCTCAGAAGTCCAGGCCAACACAAAGGGAATCTAGCTGACCAATTTCACAGATTACTGCAAGCTGGGAGCCATTATTAACTCCCCAAGTGATGCAGACATCGTACAGAAAGGCCTCTCTGAGACCAATGACTGGTGTCGAAACCATGGCCTTAAACTTAATGCCAAAAAATGTGTCGCCATTCCCTCTGGTAAAAACTCAGTTCCCACTAATTACCACATTGATGGGAGCCCACTGAACACTGAAGCTGTTATAAGAGATCTGGGGACACAGGTTGACAGCAACCTATCCTTCGACCAATACATTGCCACTGTGGTCATTATCAAGGATTTTGCATCCAGGAAGAAAGAGGTCATTGTCTCTCTCTACTCTTTCCTCATTAGACCAATCATTGAGTATAATGCCCTGTTTGGCGTGTACCTCACTAGACACCTGCAACAGCTAGAGAGGCCACAGAAGTACCTCACAAAGAAGATCCTAGGCATTAAACACATGTCCTACACAGACAGACTCAAAAGACTCCAGCTATTCTCTGTCTCATATCGCCTACTTAGAGGTGATCTTTGCCTGACTTACAAAGCCATGTCTGACCCAGCTCTGTTAGAAATGTTAAATCTAAAGAAATACCAATCCCTCCACAGCACATCCTCCAGAGACCTCAACCTCATTACCAAAATCAACAGAAGATGCTGGAGAGACAGGTTCCTCACCCAGAGACTGTCAATGCTATAGAATAGACTTCCCATACATGTCAAGCAGAGCACCTTGCTGTCCATCTTCAAGAGAAATCTTGATGAGTGGATGGGTAATAGAAAGTTCACCTCGGGGATCACTCTAGTGGCTCTACTTGATAGAGGCACTGGAAACTAATGTTGGGCTGCATAATGCCAGGACACCTCTATGGGCTAGGCTTGTAAAGGCTCCAAGACCATTAACCTAGTACACACCTATGAACCTATGAACATTACCACACCACACTGCGGTGGGATCCATGTGTTGATTATTTAAACAGCATGTATTGGAATTTTTTGTATACACTGAAGAAGGCTGTGTAATTTACCAGCCGAAACCGGTCTGTTTGTACTTGCTGTAATGCTATTTTACTAATAGATTTATTTCAGTCACTGATTGCTGGCTCCATTCTTTTTGTTTCGTTTGTCTTGTGTTGGGAGCCGTGCATTTACCTTCGCGCAGGAAGACGTTCTTTATTGTTTATATCTGCATCAATAATTCCCAAGCCATGCTATGTACAATGTTTTAAAAGTTTTCATATTAAAGTTTGCACAATGGCAAACTCAACTGTGTTAATATTTGACTTATGTCTAGTGCAGGTAAAGAGATATTAACTGTTGCTTTCATGATGTTAATTTATATACATAGACTTTTCACATTTTTTATATATCTCAAAAACCAAGTAACACAGACAAAACTCCTTAGCCTCATATGAAAGCTCTCTGCTAGATGAATAAAATGCTGCTAACAGTATGTGTGTAATTTGAGTGAGATGTTGCAAGTTGTTTACAAACATTACAAACATAATAATTACTATCTTTACTGTGAATTATAAAATTCAGTTTAAGAATACTACCACTATAAAATAGTTTGTGCTGAATGGCTTGCCATTTATACTTCTTTCATAACCCTTATGGTTCCAGAGATATGAACATTTGTTTGAAATGTGAGGATATAATTTGATTTTGTCAAAAGGCTTAGACTCCGTCCATTGGAAGTTACAGTGCAAACTTCCTGAGCTCCATTGGAGTAAAAGAAAAAATAAATGTATGATTTCTTAATGATAATGTTCAACACATAAGTTAACAGAAATGCATTAGCAGAGTTGAATATAACAATCGTTTAGAAAACAGGTATTTTTGTATTGTTGGTTGGCCATGCCACCTGGAGCTGTTGGTCAAAGCAGTTCCCAAATCACTCAATTATAACACATGACTAGTAGAGATGCACTAACTTATGTTACAGAAACCTGCAAGAAATGGTCCACATAGTAGTTCTCAATAGTCTGTAAAGCAAAGAGCTTCAGGGATGATATGTGAGCAGCAATATTTTTCAATGATGCAGGTATGCAATGCAGTCTGACAATGAATGTGTCACCACATTGCTCTGCAGCTCAATTATGAACTCCAGTATGAACCAACAGCTTTTATTTTTTTTCCTTCAGATTTTTTGGTCCTTGTCAAGCCATAACTATCAAGCTTCCAGTCCTTATGGCAACATTTGTTCCTCTTTCTCCAAGAAGTCTAGAACGCTGAGTATGTGATGTCTGGGCCAGGAGTCACTGCTGCCTTCCAGCAAGGTTAGGAGGCATTTTTATGAATGCTACGAACACTCCCCATGTCTGCTGAAAATCAAACTGCATTACCTTTATAATGGTCCATGGTGAGTATGTGTTGTGTTTCACTCTTATTGCCAGATAAACTGCATACATTTCTCAGTAAGCCTCTGCCCACCCACATCCATACTGTGAAAATCTATCCACATCCACACTGTGCTACTCTATCCACATCCACACTGTGGTACTCTATCCACATCCATACTGTGGTACTCTATCCACTTCCACATTGTTGTAGTCTATCCACATCCATACTGTGGTAGTCTATCCACTTCCATACTGTGGTACTTCCACAGCTGGAAGATGTTCACTCACTTTCATTCTTTCTTGGTTAGCTCTTGTGATGCCCAGGGTGCTAACTGAAACCAAATTATCTAAGGCTTACACAGAGCTGAAAACTATTTAACACAGAGCCAACTAGATAAAGCCAATAGTTTTAAATGGAATCTGATTGATGCATGGCTTATTTTGTTCCTTCCTTCCTTCCACTGTTGTAATAAGGAGAATATTAGCATCTTTACCAAACGCTGTTACTAACTAATGATAATTCATCACTGAAATAGCTGCATTATGGTATTTCATTGAATAAATTATGTAAGTCCATGTCCATGAAGAATTCAGTGTTCTCTACTTTCATAAAAAGTAATTAGTAGGTGTTTCCCTTATGCATATAACTAAAGGCAACTTTCAGTGCTGTAAAGCTGGGGCATATAATTGCATTAACAAACTATTTTCTTGTACAGCTTTTTGGTGGTTGCTTAACATGCACTGGGGTCCAAATAGATGAAAGGACTCAGAAAATGATTAAGGGCATATTAATTAAACCATCAGTAAGTATTCTGAGCATGTTTCCCTGGAAATGACAGACAGATTAATAAGACCTTGTAGTGAACTTGCTGATAATTATATTAGGTTGGCTCCATGGCATAAGCAGCTATCACATGAAGACACTGAGCTTAGGGACATCTTTTGTGGAGTACTCTGATAGGAATTCAACAGTAACTGTTTACATCCCCTGCAAACATTGTATCAATCTGCCATACTGAAAAGAGGAATAAGTAAACTAAGGATTATTAGCTGTGTTAAGATGACTAAAATACTTTTACTTCACAGTAGGCTGACAGCAATCCTAGCAAATATTTGGGTAGTTGGGCACTGTTACACAATCAGTGCCCTTTGTCTGCATCTCATATATAGTCTAGCAGATAGTGCCAACAAACACGATTTTCTGTAACTGTATGCTACCATAAGCATCCATAGAATGAACAATAATCCACACTAAGATCCTTAAATATTGTGTGTTTTCAGAGCACTTGCATTATGGAAATGTTCCTGAATGTTGGTTTTCTGATTGAAACTATTACCATTTTCACATTGAAAAAATGTGTCTGAAAATTAAAAAAAAAAATAAACTTCATTCACCTGCACTTCTTTTACTTTCATTTTACATGGGCAGCCGGTTTTCAGGTAGTACATCATACATTGTCATGTCTTAATGATGCAAATAGGGGTGCATTTCCTTTTTTGTTCCTGATGGTGCATGTTGTGCTCATGTAGATTTGTCCAGGCAAGGAAAAGCTGATGAAAATTCTTAAAAGGGGCAGGAATTTTCAAAAATTACTTCCAATCATAAGTGAATAGGTAGGCATTTATTTAATTATAAAGAATTCACCAAAACAGAATGCACAATGCATTTATGATACAGGCAGATATAGACTACAACAGAAATACAGACTCACCCACAGTTTTTCAAATATACTAAATTGCACAGATTTACAGTTTCCAAAAGTTACTTTAGGATAATGAAAAAAAGATGCCTTGTGCACAGTATTCTATCCTGAAAGGGTGCTTTTGCTTCTGCAGTGTTTTTTTGCAAAGTTGGTCATCGAGAGTTCTTGTTAGGAAGGGCATATTACAAGAAGCATTACAACAAAATAACTGCTACTAAAACTTCTTACATTTCAAGAAAGTTTATGCTGAAGTCACTACTTCAGATTGTGGGAATTTGTTTTGAACAGTGTTTCTTTTTTTTTGGGGGGGGGTCTAATCAAAAGATCAAGGCCATGCCACGTGTTGCTAGACATTCCTGTTTACAATGAAACTGATACAGAGACCTTGCAGCACTACATAAAATAGCTAAAATTGTTCATTTTGATTTATTAATATATAGTTTTCTCAGGGCTTGTATTATAGAGATGCATAAGAATGCATTTCTTCTGCAGGAGTTCTCCCAAATCCTGGATTCTAAAGGAAGACCCTAATGAAACTGTTGGCAGGACAATGCATAACCTTCTACTCACCTCAGTGTATGAATAGCTAGCATCTGTAACATTCCATTATCAATGTACTTAGAAGCAGTGTGCTTACAGAATTGCATGATCATATTACTATTTGACTCACCAGCTGTCTCAGTATTGCAAATAATAATGAGCATTTTGTTGGAGTACAAAAGTGTTATTATACTGAGTACAGTCTTGCAGTTCACACTAAGGTTTTTCTCTTATCCATTATGCCTAGAACTAGTGCACCTGCATAAGTGATTGACATCTGTAGCATTTTACATTGAGACTGTCTCCATCAGGTACTATACAAAACTGTTATTGTATTAACTATATGCATACATTGCATGCTGAAGTTTTTAAGTTTGACTCTTACAAGATTTATTCCCCCTCCCATAATCCCTCAATGTACTGCCATATGCAGGGATAATGCTGTACAGAGCTTAAAATATATTTACAATCCCATGAGATGAAGTCTGAGAGGTCTACATTATACTTCTCAAAGTAGTATTCAGTCCTTACTGTGTTTCTGTCACCATTTTGGAAAGCACTTACTTATATATGTTCTAAAAGTAAAACAGATTTTAAGTACAAAGCAGTTAATAAGCAAACTTAACTGTACCATAACTATTAAATGCAACAATTAAAGCAATTTATGTTGAATGACTGCTATGACCTTAAACTAAAATGTCTATGAATCTGCTGTGCTATTTTTCTAATAATTAGACCAAATTTGGGACGTCGAAGTGCTTTTCACCAGTAAATGGATAATCACGCCCTTGAATATGCTGTAATGTATACAATTCAATATTTTGGTAGCTTACTGTAATACTGTATATAGTTACAGACATTTTGTTGTCTGGTTTCCATAAAAAGAGTATACAGATTCATTTCCCGTCACAGCTATATACGCAGAAGAACTCAGCAATATAAACTTATAACACTGATGTGATATAATTCATAAAAACAGTATTTAACTCTTACGGAAACATTTGTTTTCTTTCTTCAGAAAAATGGTGGGTTATGTTGTTCCAAAGCGGCAACGGCCACACTACAAAACTTTTCGCTCACATCAGTTGATTGAAAGAATTATTGTGTTTATAAGCAGTATTCCTGAATAAACAATGGTAATTCTATAGTATTTGACTGTGCAGATGTTTCTATCACCATTTTATTTCATAGTCATACACCATCACATAGTTTCCATGCATTATTAAATTGGCTACAGTCATACATTGAATTCTAATTTTTTTCATTCAGTGAAAGTAGGCCCTCTTTTTCAGTGTCACTGTCCTCATAAATAGTATTTCTGTAGCAGCTTATTAAGTCCTTAGAAAATTAGTCTATAGCTGCCTCCATACTGCACATAAACATGGCCATTGCCTCTGCATATAAATACCATCAGTTTATATCCCAAACGTTTTTCATGTTCACTGTACATATGCACTGCATACTACTGGATTGCACTGTGTTTGCACTATTTGCACTGCTTTACTATCATTTAATATATATCACTCAGCATTTCTTCTCTCCTAAATAGACCAAAAGTCACCAAATTCCAGGACATCACATAACATTTTCCACCTCTTGGGTCTAGATCAGCTGTGCGTCCTCATTCGGTCTCTGACCCATCTCATCCAACTGTCAAGCACTCTGCACTCTGTGGTAGTATATTAACTGCCACATGCCTACTGACAACCATTTGCTATTAGCTGCAGAATGAGTCCTTGTGTGAGGGATGCAAACACTTATTGCAAATGAATATTTGTATCTAACACTGATTCAATATGTTGCAAGACAAAGATAAAATCTTCTAAAAATCACTTTCAAAACCAAAAAGATCTCCAAGGCATAGAACTACAGATGAGTGCATTGTAGACAAACATCATCAGTTTACTGGCACACAGTCCATATCACGCACACCTTTTCCACCACCACCACTACGACAGACAAGATTTGCCACAGTGGTTTGGCCTAGACCTTTAAACTACAAGATTAGTTCATTCCACTTGGTAATATACTTGTTACAGGTGACTGATCACAAGACTGACCAAAGACTATGTGGAAGTAAGCTGCCTCGCATGTGTTAGAATCTGACGTATCATCAATTCACGCACATCTTGTCATTCTGAGGATAATTATGACATGATTATTGAGCACGTGAGTGTGAAAGACTTCTGATGTAACTCCTTAAACTATACAAAGACAATGATACAGCTTGGTGAGTATGTCTCTGAGGCTGCAAAGAAATTAGTTGTGAACAGAATCTTAGCACCACTGAGAATGATGCAACAATATCAGCAAAAGAAGATGGATTTTAATTGTTGCCTTAGTTACTGGTCTTATTCTGTAAGGGACCAATGTGCATCAGCTAGGAGAGAGATGGAAAATAGCCCCATCTATTTTGTCAAGGTTGGTCTATACCTATCTTATCAGGGCTTTTGCATACTTTTTAAGACCTTCCCTATTTCCCAATTACTTGTTTAAGCAATGTCAGTCTACTTAGCCTGGCAACAGAGTAAATACAAATTACAGTCTGGCAAATATCGGAGTAACACTGCTCAGCACTCAGAACCTAAATAAAACAGTGTCTTCCTTTGAGGCCTTCCTACATTTGGAAGACATTTGGATACACGTGCTTGCACTGAAGCTTGGTTCCAGACTAGTGACAGGACTTCCTCATTTCCCAGCTCGTCTGCCTCACTCTTGCTTAGGCTCGCAAGTGTGTTGAGCAGTAACTGTGGTGGTGGTTCCTCTGTCTTTATCCAAAAAACTGTCACCTGTAAACTAATCATCCAGAACAATGACCTTGAACTCCTTCATATCCTAATATCAGTAAAAAAGGCCTCATACCACATCCTCGCCAAGTAAAGAGCCCTGTCCATGACACCCATAAATCACAAAATAATACAAAAGCGTCGGTATCTTAAATAGGTACAAGGTGAACAATCCCTGTAGAGTTGAAAGAAAAAAAACTGAGGTTAGCAAAATATGCAAAGTCCTGGAAGATAACCACACACACACACACACACACACACACACACACACACACACACACACACACACACACACACACACACACACACACAAATCCACTGAGGCAGATCATTGGGCAGATTCTGAACTTCACCAACAAAAGTCTTCTTCTATGTAAGACAAGAGAAGGCAGACTTCACATGGTGGTAGCCTTACTATTTAAACTGTTTCAAGATTATGCCAACAAAACAATGAAGCATTCTCAATGGTGGGCTCTCTGTCATAGAAACAGGATTCCTAACATGTCCAAGATTCCAGCAATGCTGCAGGTGAAACGGAATGAGACAGAGCTCGAGTTCATAGGCCTCAAAGTAGCACACAATACACTTTCCATTGGTTGACATTCCAGATAAAACCGCATCAGCAAAGTAGAGCAACACATCTAGAAGGTCACCCTTATCAGAGGGGTCAAAGAGGATTACTGGTCAAGGAAAATTTGTAGCAATTCCCTCAGCAATGAAAGCACATCTTAACAGCTCAGTTTGTGCTAACAATAATGGAGATCGCCAGGATAATGAAGGGAAATGTATCCAGGAAGACCCCCACCTATCTATGCAGCTCTTTCCCCTTCAGTCCCTACAGCTAACTGCTGCTAACCTGTATAGCAGGGGATGGAATGGAGTTGGTGGGCCAGCAGGTTGCAGAAGTACATATGCAGCTGTGAATACTATGTACATCTGAAGGGCTTCAATGCCAAGGGGGTGAAGAGGTATGCTAAAGGTCAGCTCTGAATCAGTGCAACTATTAAAAGTGGTAAAGTAAAAAGGAAACTAACTAGCTGGGTTGAATACTGCCTTTACAAGGTCTTTTATTTAAATTTCCAATGCATTATTATGTGCACTCTGCTCATTAGTATCTCAGTTAAGATAAAAATGTAGTGAGTGCCAGCACAGTCTGATGCAGAACTGACTCATGGTACTGGCTGTTGGGCTGTAGCACCCCCTCACCCCGAGCAGAAATAGCAAAACAGACAGTTTTTGTTTATCTTTTCTTTTTCTGTGTTTCATTAACTTCTGAGAACTTATGAGATGAAATGTAAAAAAAAGAAAGGCAGACATTGGCTTATTTTGCTTGCTAGGCTGTTTTTAAAAACAGGCCGTGAGTACATTTACTCCAAGATGAGAATAAGATGGCAGTCTATTGCAGGTCTTTGTGCCTTTAGTATTAAAACATCTACAAAACAGGAGAACAGGTAGAAAGCAAATAGAAAAGCCATGCCTGACCCAGCTCTGTTAGAAATGCTACATCTAAAGAAATCCCAATCTCTCCACACCACATGCTCCAGAGACATCAACCTCATTACCACAATCAACAAAACATGCTGTTGGGACAGGTTCATAATGCAGAGACTGCACAGGCTATGGAATATACTTCCCATACATGTCAAGCAGAGCACCTCACTGGCCCTCTTCAAGAGCAATCTTGATGAGTGGATGAGAAATAGAAAATTCACCCCAAGGATAACTTCAGTGGCTTTACTCAACAGAGGCACTGGGAACTAAGGTCGGTTGGCACAATGCCAGGGTAATCCTATGGGCTAGGCTTGTAAAGGCTCCAGGGCCATTAGCCTAGTACGTACCTATGAACCTATAAAATATATCTTAATAAACTAAAGTCCCTCTCCATTAATCCAAAACACCAGTTTACTAGGAACTTACACTACACTTCCTAAACTGACATACAAATAAATGGATCAATGTCAAAATATTGACGGATCACAGTATCGAACTTCTGAATATTGAGGCTCACATGATCTAACCGGCATTACACCTAAATGCTGGTATTTCTTGGGATCAGATGTTTGCCATTTCCCCAATGTAGATCAATCTCAGAGTTGGTATGTATAATATGCAGGAGCTTGCCCCCTGCAAAAAAAGCCATTTTTTTTGTTTTACAGGTGTTTATGTACAAAATTGGTTAGATGATGTAAACATTAATACTCTGACATTTGACACTGTAGTCTGTTGATACTTTGACATACACCCAAACAAATATGCACAGTGCTTCCCTGACTTTATCATTGCAAACTCCCTTGACAAAGCTGTACCTTCACCCACTATGGACACCAACATACTTGGCCTTGTCCTCATAACACATCCCCTGCCTGCCCCTCAACCACTGTCATACCATCACTGGTCAAATCTGATCACTGAGCTGTGTTGTTCTCCATAAGATATGACTACTGGCCAACACCCATCCAAACTATCTTTAGACACTTCTCCAAGGTCAATCTCACTGTGCTTGATGAGGACCTTAGTACGTTCAACTGTCCTTCACCTTTCAATACACATACCCAAAGACTGTACTCCCATCTGAAGTCTGACATAGAAGCTATGTTTCTATTTGCCACTAACTTAATGCTGAGTTTAGAAACAGTCCCCTCTGGAGGAGCTCAGCTATAAACAAACTACTGCAATACAATGAAAAAAATTAATAGCTCTAAAGAATAAAACAAAAATTCATGCATTAAAATAAACTTTAAAAGGATTAATAAAGAACTCAGGATCAAGCTCAAACACTGCAGAGCTAATTATGAACTAAAAATTGTTGTGTCAGTAAAGAATAACTACAAGACATTCATTAGTTATGTAAAGAACTTCAGAAATAGTAGCCAGCATTGTACCAACATCACCACTAGCCATGTCATCCACTCAAACTGTGAGTATATATCCAACCTAAAAAAACAAGTAATCTCTGTGGTATCCCCAAAGTCTCAAACAACCCACTAAACAAGTATAGTGGGTCAAAAAACAAAACAGTGTAAGAAGCATCTCTGTGTTGATGATTTTCAATCCATATATATCTAGTTAATCACTGTATATTAATCAGATCAGATAATGGTAGTAGGAAACAGACTGTCTACCCTGCTTGGATTACTTTTGAATACTTAGTAATTCAAATTATATATTTTTTTACTTAAAATATGTTTAGGTTCGCTACTTCTACTACCATTACCTGATCTGATTAATATACAGTGATTAACTAGATATATATGGATTGAAAATTTTCCATACAGAGAACTTTCTTACACTGTTTTATATATCTAACCTCCTTACACATAAGTTCAGCTCCAGCTTCTAATCTCATCACTTCCAAATTTCTTAATGCAAACTATTCAGCCCAAACCACACCTGATAATTACCTCTGACTGAGTATTAAAAACACTCTCTAAGCTATAAAATACCAGCTTATTGGCTCCAGATAAGACACAGAGCTGTTTCCAGGTCAGTATGAAACACCATTATTAGAACTGTGACTAAAACTATTCAGCCATAACATCTGTAGCAGATACATACCAACAGCATGGAGAACAGCTGCAGTCATTGCCCTGAAAAAGGGAAACCTCACCATGAAATCTGGCAAATAACATAATTTGCAAGGTGATGGAACACATACATCATCATGGACCTCATAAACAAGGATATAGGGAGACTTCAGTTCTTCAAACCAAACCAAACCAAACAAATCTGGATATGTAAAATGTAGATTATGCCTATTAAGCCTAACTGATTATTTGAATGAGTCACAGAAGCACTCCATGCACACAGTTTACCCCAATTTAGCAAAGGGTTTTTGACACTACACCTTACTCTGGCATTATTGACAAATTGATTGAATTAGATATATATCCCTATGTGACCAAAGGGTTCCTATTATGTTATCGAAAGATAATGTAATCGAACCATCAAAACTTCGAAATGGCTGCAGTTCGAAGATTGCATTGTGGGATTGCAGTACAGTGAGGATTGGAATATTTGCCCTTTCCTCACTGTAGTGTGATCTCGGAGTTGGAATATATATTTAGCGGGGGGTGTGAGGGGCACAGCCCCCCACAATACAAGCTTCAAAATGCTACCATTTCAAAGTTTTGATGGTTCGATTACGTTATTTTTCAATAACGTAATATGAACCCGTGACCAAATGGACTGTGATCTAGCTCACTAATCACCAACACTCTACTGGTATTAATGGCATCCTATCATTGTCATCAGTAATGTATTCTAGGACTTTGTTTTTGTGACCATTTTTATTTAGCATCTACTTTTCTGATATTAAATCTGGTATTAATGGCCTCCAGCTAAGTTCCTAAGTTCATGGATGAATGCACGCTTGTAGCCATCCTTAACTCCTCCCTAAAGATAATATGATCCTACAAGGGGCATAACTATGATAAATTTGCACTGTCAGAGTCATGGTTTAAAGCTGACCCTGAAAAATGTAACATTGTACAATCTGGTAAATGAGACCTCTTACTCACCTACCTAGGCATTTTCATAAGTTCATAGGTTCATAGGTAGGTACTAGGCTATCGGCCCTAGGGCCTATACAACCTTGCCAAAAAGGTACCCTGGCTTTCGTCACCCAAGAAAATTATTTTCCTGTGTCCCTGTTGAGCAGAGCCACAGAGGTGATCCCCGGGGTGAATTTCCTATTTCCCATCCAATCATCAAGATTTTTCTTGAAGAGTGCTAATGAGGAGTTTTGTTTGATATAGACTATCTCATTTCAGTGAAATCATCAGTGCTCTCTTCTTAGCCCTCATCAGACCCTTTTGTATGTACCTATCCAAACACTTAATCCACTGTGAAAAATCCTAATTGTTTCTCATTACAAAAAAAAAAAAAAAATCACATATCAGTTCACAAAGTTGAACACAGTCCCCATGATTCAATAAACAATTTTCTCCATGCAGGAACAATGTAGCTGCTCGTGCTTGGAATATAGCTGCCAAGCGATCCAGTAAACTAGTGTTTTGATGTGCACAAGCCTGCCTACACTGTTCTTGCACAGAAACCAGTGCAGAATACTAATTTCCTGGTGAAAACTATGCAAATGAGGTGAATTAGTGATTCAGCAAGCAGGCAGGTATCTGTGCAAGAACAGTGTTAGTTCCAGAAATGTATTCGGTTACTAACTGAATACATTTCTGCAAATAACAAAACAGAGGCATGGCAGCTCCAAAAAAGCATGTATTATAGTCTTTAGGCATGCCAGTGGCCAAATATATGGCCATTGGCATAGAAAAGTGCTTAATTTTTATAAAAATCAGTTTTTATTTTGGCCGATCCTGGCCGTTTAAGCATAGGGCAGTGGCACGCAAATGGGTTCATGCTGAAAATAAAAAAAAAAAATGTGAAAACTCAGTTTTAAGGAAAATCAGCATTTTACCATTATGGCATGCAGAATCAAAACAATACCAGGGAGCAGTGGCTGTCAAGGTTGTCAAGGGGAAAGGCTCTGTGTTAGTGCAGTAACTATGGACTAAGGCGGTGGAGTACGCAAATGAAGGAAAATTTACTGAATCACAAAAATCTTCTAAGTGCCAAACTGAAACTAACCATGTAAGTGCTATATAGCACAATTTTATAACTGGGGGAGCAATAGACATGAAAAGGGTGTGTGTCAGGCATGTTGTAAGCAAATTGAAGCCCTATGGTGCACAGATAAGCACGGCTAATCAAGGGTGTGTGTCTGAGGCTGTATTGACTTATTCCATGAAATGAAGAGTGTGTTCACATCCAGGGAGGGCCATTTCTTCATGTTTACATTAGCTAACCATGTATGCACAGTGCACACTGGGTCTAAAATAAAACAAAAAAAATAAATAAATAAACCCGGAAATAGCAGTACTGTTTACATTTTGGTACTGGGTTTGCGTGATACACCTCGGGGCTTAAAAGGGCAGGAAATGGGAAGGGAAAAATAGCAGAATAAAAGCAACCAAGAACAAATTACATAGCCAGAATGCATCATAGTCAGCCAATCATAGAGGCAGCATCTGCAGCACAACAGTATAAACTATGGAAACACTTCACAGTCTGTTTTTTCCCACAAACTTTGCACCATTGGTGTACACATGCGGGAGAATTTTAACTGGAAAAATGTTAGGGCCTGCCATTGCTTTGATCCATCAGTAAGTGTTAGAGGCTGAGGGCAGAGAGGAGGATAATGCTGACAACTGCCACAGACCGAGGAGGATTAGAAGAGTGTTAAGACCCAGGGTAACTTACCAGGGGCTACGTGATCTGGAGATAGTAGAATGCTACAGGATGGACAAAGACATACTTCACCAAATCACTGAGCTGTGCTGGCCTCAATTCAGACCTAGAGCCAACAGAGGTGAACCCATCCCAGTGGATACCAAGGTATGTGCAGCCTTAAGAATTCTAGCTACAGGTACTGTCCAAAGACCTACTGGGGACATAATGGGGGTCTCACAGGCATCTGCATCCAGGGTACTCCAACAGTTCCTGCATGCCATGATACCACATGCCAGTGAACACATTTACTTCCCTAACACCCGTGAGGAGAGGACCAGCAATATGTGTCACTTCCACCATGTAGCAGAATACCTGGAGGTACTGGGTGCCATAGACTGTACACACATCCACATCAAAGCACCACCCAGTGAACAGGGTAGGGTCTACATAAACCGCAAGGGATTCCTCCACCATGTAGCAGAATACCTGGAGGTACTGGATGCCATAGACTGCACACACATCCACATCAAAGCACCACCCAGTTTACAGGGTAGGGTCTACATAAACCACAAGGGCTTCCCCTCCATCAACTGCCAGGTTGTGTGCAATGTCCAGGGCATTATCATGAATGTGTGTGCTGGCAGCACTGGAAGCTATCACGACTCCTACATCTGGCATTCATCACAGCTGTACCAGGCATTTTCTAGTGGGGGCATCCCGTGTGGCCATCTGGTGGGGGGATGCTGGCTATGGACTGGAGCCATTGACAATGGCACGGATCAGAAATGCACCCCCCACACACAAGAATGCCATAATGAGGCACATGCACAAACCAGGATCATTATAGATTGTGTGTTTGGGATGCTCAAGTCACGGTTCTGCTGCCTTGACATATCTGGTGGAACCTTGCAGTACTCTCCAGCCCCAAGTGCACACAGGTTCATAGTATGTGCCATGCTACACAATATGATCCTGTAGAAACAGCTGCAACAGGAACAGCACAGGGAAGGGCCACACAGCCCACCACCATTGCCAAAGTCCCCACAGGAACAGAGGGACTCAGTAAAGGAGGCCCCTGAGCTTGTTCCTGTAGGCAGATGGAGGCATGCCCACTATACTCAGGCCTTGGCAAAGAGGCAATGCATAGCACACACACTGACACTGTAGGGACCCCAGGGACTGACACCTCTCTCTCACTTGTACACACAGTAAAATGGATGACACACACACATCACATTACCTGTAACTTATCATTTATAGGCAGTGTACTGTGTGCATCCAACATAGGAATCCCTCAAGCACTGTCCTCACAACTGCCGCAAGCACAAGGTAAGTCAGTCTTCTTAACAATAAATGAATGGATTAGTATGTTTTGTTAGCATATCTATGGCAATGCTGCACGCATTCAAGGGAATAGGGTGGCCTACTGGGACAGCAGCACATAACTGATAGCTATGTGGGACACCAGGAAATGTCTGGCCAAAACTGGCCTCCACACACTATACAGTAGTACCCAAAGTGGCAAATCCCACTGCAGTATATGTGTGGGGCCAACTAACTGGGGGAGAGTCATAGGTCACAGACATGGATGTCAGTGTGGGAGTCCCACACTCAGCCCTCACACCCACACAGAAAGCCAGCTGTAGAAAATCACAGAGAAATGTCAGGTAAAGGCACACAAATGGTGGCAATGTTGAATTACCCCCTTACAGACTCACACAGTGATAACACAGCAGGACCCGCAATTGCTGTAAGGTTATGAAGGGTAAGAAGTCTGAAACTCAAATGTATGCCATTACAATCTGACCTGTGCTCTTTACTGATATGCCTCTAGTCCCCAAGACAGGGCACAATAATATGGTAAATAGAAACAAAATGTAAAGCAAATATCAGCTCAGTCTGTGCAAATGTGTACAGTTGACAGGTGTGCCCCCCCCCATATACCCACACAAATGCTGTAACATGTATGTTTGGTGGGAAATATCAGCATAGCACACATTGACAGGGCTGTACCAATACACATGAAAACATGTTGCCTGCCTATAATATGCAGGGGTCAATGAGCTATGTGTATGTGTGGTTAATACTGTCAGGATCTGGCCAGCATGTCCTCCTGGCAGTCGTCTCCTAGTGCCCTAGGTATAGTGCTGTTTTTGACAGGGCCATGTACAGATAACTGCAGTGCCAACTGTTATGCATGTCAGTGATACCCACTGCTCTGCCACTGACATACCTGGAAGTCACAGCACTATGTGGAATATACTACACATATAATGGACATCTTGAAGGATGTGTAGCTGAGGTGCCAAGGCTTTTGTGAATATAAATGCTTTTTGATACTGTTGCCAGTGGTTATTCTCAATAATCCTTTTTCTTATGTTTGCTTTTACATATAATGGACATGCCAGCAAAGTAGAATGTACTCTGTACCCACACCCATGACTCCCAACCTCTGACAGCAAGATGTCTGGACAACGGCAGAAATAAAAGTGGAACAAAGGTAAAATAATAGGCATGTGTTGTAAATATCACCCTTACATACTGAGAAAGTTGGTAGGGTGAGGGGTTTGCAGTAGTGGGAATTGTCTGAAGGTTATGTAGTCTGAAATTGTAATGTCTGTCATTATTTTGTAACATCACTCTTCAATTATATATAACTAACTTGACATAAAAACACAAGTTTACTTAGAAAGGATGAAACCTCTAGCCAAACACCTGGACAACCTGCCAAAAAAATGTACAGGTGAGAGGTATGCCCACACAAGGATATGACATCTCAGGTTAGAATGATACCACACAAGCAGGAGATTCCCAGCCAGTATATCACCAGGTTGCTGGACTGTTTACACAGCATGTCATTACTCAACTGGCTGTAGCCACATCTCACAAATGGCCTTGTTGGACAAGAATGCACATAGCTGCCTTCATAATAGTGGTCTGTGCATCATACAACCAGTGTTCCTCTGGTAAAGCACTGTGAGGATCTGAGTATGACTGGCGCTAGGTAATTACACAATACATTGCAGTGTCAGACAACAGATATGTCAGAAAATGTCTGCTAAATAAACCCAGTACCCTGAGGGAAGTCCTGTGTACTCCTGAGAGGCCTGGCTGTAGCACACAAAACCCTGGACTGGAGTACACCTATCTATGGAATGGAGTCCCACTCTAACTATAGAAGGTCACACCGGGCATGCTACTACACTTAGAGAATCACATAACATGTTGGAACCCACATTGGAATATATGACTGTATTGTGTATATATGTCTGTGCATACAGACAGCTATGTACACCTCAACTGCCCCCCCCACACACACACACACAGCAGACAGGATTACCCTCAGCTAGCTTTAGGTGGCCCATATGTGATGCATCTGCATCTGTTGCATGAGATGCACACACACACAAACACACACATACACACACACACACACACACACACACAAACACACACACACAAACACACACACACACACATAAATATATGGGCAACAGATAACATATGTAAAGCATACACACACATAGATGTGGGGAAGTGAGAGACAGACAGTGATAGAGAGAGAGAGAGAGAGAGAGAGACAGGGGGACACAGACAGAGTGAGTCACACATACAGATACCCTGAATGGCATACAGTGATGTCCTGCTGTGGACAGTGGCATACCAGTTGTAAACAGTTACACATGCCAGCATAAAAGGTGAACCCCATTGTGTAACAGTACTGAGACTGGGTTTATAATAATACTTCACCTGCCGGTGTGTGTGTGTGTGTGTGTGTGTGTGTGTGTGTGTGTGTGTGTGTGTGTGTGTGTGTGTGCGTGTGTGTGTGTCTCCATGGTATTAGGAGACTGTTCCCACTCAGTACACTTCACATTGCCCTACTTCACAAGATCTGCTGCTGTTATTCACCTTAGAACTACCATTGGACACCTATTGCTCCTATAAGCTCTGTAGCGCCTGTGATAACTGAGTAACACTATAGTGCAAATAACTAGATATATAGGGGTTCTAATCCTAATACTGGCAACTGTGTGTGTGTGTGTGCATGTGTGAGAGTGTGGCAGCATTTGTTAGTAGGTGAAACAGTTTTAGGCCATTCCCACCCACAACACTTCCCAGTGCCCAACTATATCAGTCCTGCTTATGTCATTCTGCTTATAAACACTTTGGCCAATTGTCAGTCCAGTAAGATGTGTAAGATGTGCAATAACTGAGTAACCCTATAGTACAAATCACTAGCTAGGCAGGGGTTCTAATATCAGATCTGGCAAATGTGTGTGTGGGTGTATAAGTGTGTGAGTATGTTTGTAATAAGAAGTATTTTTATAGGTTTCCCACCCAGTGCCCTACTTTATCAGTCCTGATGATGTCATTCCCCTTATCAGCACCTTTGGCCAGGTGTCAGCCCAGTAAGCTCAGTAGCATGTGCAATAACTGTGTAACACTGTAGTACAAATCACTAGATAGACAGGGGCTTTCATCTCAATACTGACAAATAAGTGTGTGCTTGTGTGTGAGAACCATATTCTTTTTGGGCTGTTATTTTGAGTTGTGTACCACCATGTACACTTCCCATCAGCCTACTTTAGCAGTCCTGCTGATATCAGTCACCTTTACAAATACCTTTGGGCAACCGTCAGCCCTATAAGCTGCGTTGCACTTATGATGTCTGCATACTACTATAGTGCAACAAGCTAGTTAGGTAAGGGTTCTAATCTCAGTCCTGGCAAATGTAAAAGTGTGTGTGTGTATGTGTGTGTGTGTGTGTGTGTGTGTGTGTGTGTGTGTGTGTGTGTGTGTGTGTGTGTGTGTGTGTGTGTGTGTTTGTAGCTTAATGATTTTGAGTCCATTCACACCCAGTACACTTCCCATTGTCCTACTTTAGCAGTCCTGCTGATGTCAGTCACCTTTACAGATACCTTTGGGCAGACATTAGCTCTATAAACTGTGGGGCACTTGCAATAACTGTTTACTGCTGTAGTGCAACAAACTAGTTAGGTTGGGGTTCTAATCTCAGTCCGGGCAAATGTGTGTGTGAGTGTATTTGTGTTTGTATGTGTGCATATAGGTAGGTTACAATATTTTGTGGCCGTTCACAACCAGTTCATCTCCAATTGCTATACTTTACAAGGGCTGCTGATGTCCCTCACCTTAGAAGTAACTTGGGACACCCTTCTTCCTATAAGCTCCATGGCACATGCGGTAAATGCATAACACTGTAGTAACAATAACTAAATAGGGTGGGATTTGAATCTTAGTCTTGGCAAATGTGTGTGTGTGTGTGTGTGTGTGTGTGTGTGTGTGTGTGTGTGTGTGTGTGTGTGTGTGTGTGTGTGTGTGTGTGTGTGTGTGTGTGTGTGTGTGTGTGTGTGTGTGTGCTTGGTTGTGAACCATATCTATTGGGGTGGGTTTTGCAATCTTTTAGTGTGTTCCACCCAGTACACATCCCAATGTCCATTGTACAAGGCCCACTGTTGTCAATCACTGTAGAGGTAGCTGTAGACACTCTGCAGCCCTATAAGATGCATGCTATGTGAAATAACTATGTAACAGTATGGTATCAAAAACAAGACAGGTGGGGCTTCTAATCCTTTGATACCATTCCCCACTCAGGAATCATAGACAAACACAGCTAGGCATCAATCCCTATGTCACTAGGTGGGTTGCAAACTGGCTCATGGATAGAGCCCACAGTGTGAAGGCAGTGGACTCCATGTCAGACTGCTGATCAGTCACAAGTGGAGTATCACAGTGTCTGGTTCTGGTTCCCCCATGTACGGTATGCACACATCTGACATCCAGACCAACACAAAGGGACTCTGGCTGAAAATATTTGCAGACAACTGCAAGGTGGGTGCTATGTTTACATACCCAAATTATGTCGACATCCTTCATACAGTCGCCACTGAGAACTACCACTGTTGTCCGAACACTGGCCTTAGGCTCAATGGCAAGAAATGTTTCGGCATACCCTCTGGGATCAACATGGTTTCCATAAATTACCACATCGCTGGTAGTCCACTTGACACAGAAGTTGGTATAGGAGGTCAGCGAATACAGGTTGACAGTGACCTCTCTTATGACCACCACATTGCCACGGTGGACAGAAAGTCCATCTATGTGGCACATCTCATAACTAAGGTTGTTGCATCCAGGAAGGAAGAGATCAATGTCCCCTCTACTGTCCCCTCATTAGGCCAAACATCAAATACAAATTTGGCATGTATCTCACTAGACACCTGCAACAACTGGGGAGACTGCAAATGTACCTCACAAATAGGGCCCTAGGCCTTAAACAACTGTACTACATGAACAGAGACCAATACCTCCAAGTATTCTTGGTCTCATCTTGGCTACGTACATGTGATCTCTGCTTGAATGACAAAGCCATGTCTGCCCAGCCCTGTTAGGAATGCCACATCTAGTGAAATCCCAATCTGTCTGCACCACATGCCATGGAGACCACAACCTCATTACCACAATCAACAGAACATGCTGGGGGACAGGTCCATAACCCAGAGAATGGCCATGTTATGGACTATATGTCACATATATATCAATCAGAGCACCTCACTGGCCATCTTCAAGAGAAATCTGGATGAGTGGATGGGGAATTTAACTGTCACCATGGGGATCATTCAAGTGGCAATAGTCAATAGACGCACTATGGACAAATGTCAGGTGGCATGATGCCAGGGTACTCCCATGGACTAGGCTTGTAAGGGCTCCTTGGCCATTAGCCTGGTAAACACCTATGAACACATGAACCTATGAATCTCAGTACTGGCAAACATGTGTGTGTGCATGATTGTTTATAAAAGTGTTTGTGAGATGTAAAGTTGAAGGTGAAAGTACTTTGACGCCTTTCTCACCCACTACACCCCCATTGCCATGCTTTGCAAGGGCTGGTGATGTTATACACTTTAAAGGTACCTTGTGACACTCTTAATCCTATAGGCTCCCTGGTGCTTGCTGTAACTGCATAACACTATAGTACCAATGCCTACATATATAAGGGTCCCAATCTGAGACCTGGAAAATGTGAGTACATGTGTGGGTGCATGTGTGTGCAAGTGTTTGTACGTGTGTATATTTATAGGAGACAGCAATTTGAGGTCTCAATCTCCCAGTACACTGCATATTGCCAGACTTCACAAGGGCTGGTGGAGTTGCCCACCTTAGAAGAACCATGGAACAGTCTTCACCCTACAAGGTTCGTGGAGCATGTGATAAATGTATATCACTGTAGTACCAATAACTAGATAGGAAGGGGTTCTAATCTCAACCTTGGAAAGTGTGTGACAAGAGTATCCTATGTTTGATTGAGTACTATATCCAATGGAGGGTGGGTTTTACATTTTTAGACCATGGTACTCTTAGTACATGTCCCAAGCTCCACTGCATGAGGCCCACTGTCTCCATCAACTGTAGAGGTATCTAATGACACTATTTATCCCAATAACAGATGTGCTGTGTGTATGAACTATGTAACAGTACGGACTGACTGACAAGATAGGCAGGGCTACTAACCTCAGTTCTGGCTAATGTGTGTATGACTCTATCTGTGTTTGTCATTGTGTGTATTTCTGTAGGTTAGAGTATTTTGAGTCCATTCTCACCCAGTATATCTCCCATTGCCATAACTTACAATGCCTGGTGATGTTGTTCACCTTAGAGGAACCATGGAATGCACTTCACCCTACAAGCTCTGGGGCACGTGCAATAAATGCATAATAGTTTATTAGCAATAACTAGATAGGGGTTCTAATCTCAGTCCTGGCAAATATGTGTGTGCGTATGTGTGTGCGTGGGTGTGTGTGTGTGTGTGTGTGTGTGTGTGTGTGTGTGTGTGTGTGTGTGTGTGTGTGTGTGTGTGTGTGTGTGTGTGTGTGTGTGTGTGTGTGTGTGTGTGTGTGTGTGTGTGTGCAAGGCCAGTATCCTGAGAGTGTTTGAGTGAGGACTATATCCATTGGGTAGCCATGGTTTACAAGTTTAGGTCATGGTACTCCCAGCACACATTCTACATTCCACTCTATGAGGGCTGCTTTTTACATCAACTGTAGAGGTTTCTGTAGACATTCTGCAGACCTATAAGCCCCGTGCTGTGTGCAACAGCTATGTAACAGTATGGAATGAATAACTACAGAGGCAGGTCTGCTAATCACACTACTGCCACATTTGTGTGTGTGAATTGGTGTGTATAGCAGTGTTTGGGAGTGTGTAGACTCGTGTGTGACAGTATTATGAATCCATTCACACCAAATACACCCCCCACTGCCATACCTTACAAGGGCATGTGATGTAATTCACTTTACACGCACTGTGGAACACTCTCCACACTATAAGCTCTGTGCCGCCTGCGATAACTGCCTAACACTGTAGTACCACTGACTAGATGAGTAGGGCTTCCAAAACCAACAATGGCGATTGTAATCCTGTGTGTGTGTGTGTGTGTGTGTGTGTGTGTGTGTGTGTGTGTGTGTGTGTGTGTGTGTGTGTATGAACGGTATTATCTGTGTGTTTTATTGACACAATATCCTCTGGGGGTGTGGATTTCAACAATCTGAGGTGTGTTACACCCAATACAATTCCCATTGTCCACTTAACAATTGCTGCTGATGTCTACTACCATACACTTACCTGTATACACCCCTCAGCTCTATAAACTCTGTGGCACATGCAATAACTGTTATACTGTCCTGGTAGTTGTGTACAGCTGTACCTCGGCTATGGCACACTTGATGTGTTGCCACACTGCCATACCCCTCATTGCAAATGACTTTTATAGTTTATAACAGCACTATTGTACATATGCCCCATGTTTCTGGGCCACTGTACCCCTATTGTGTCAGGCTTTCTCCATATGTAATGCACTATGAGGTGGATAGGTATGGTCTATCATTATTTAGTGCTGTCATTCCTGATATCATCCCCGTGATGTTGTGGAATCTCACACATGTTTTGGGGTAGGGTCCATAAATATGAGGGAAAAAGACTGGACAACCTGTGGAACTCTGTATAGTCAGTAGGTCAGTGGATGTCTGGCCATTGCGTGTGGCCTATTAAGAATTTGCAGCAGCATACTGTTTACTTATTAGTTGGCCTGTGTAGGGTGGGGGATGGGCAGATGTGAGTGGCATGTGTCCTTTTGTATCCAACTGTGCATTCTGTTCCAGTTGCCAGTGGTCTATGAAAAGTACGTTTTATGGGCATTCTGAGACATGTCCCATACCACCACACAAGTCTGGCTACACTGTGATCTGGGACAGTATATATAGGGGTATTGTGTGACTGTCATTCAATATATATCTGTCCACACAGTCATTATACTGTAGTGTTTGGTAGGTTTACCGGTATGTTGCTGTGACTGTGGTGCAACTGGGTGTGTGTATGCACTTTCAAACCAGTATCTTTTTTCAGTACATTTACATCCCTGTAGTGTGTGCTGTATTAGGTAATGCATGTGTAATTCCTCAGAGTTGCTTTGGGATAGTGTGGTGTCATCCTGACTTATTTTGGATAGTGCTTGATGACATGCTTGTCAGCTTAGTGTAGTTTCCTTAATGTTGCATAGCTGCACTCATAGCTCTCAACTCTCCAGGTATTCATAGGATCTAAAGTTGTCTGGCTCATATATTTGGTCTGGTCCCCATGACAGGTGTATATTTCTGACAATTCAGTGAGATGATGTGTGGAATGGACTCACTGCATAATGGCAGGCAATTGATTTCTCAGACATCTGATATTGCATTCAACATATGTTAGGACAGACATGTTTTATTGCAGCAACATCCTCAGTTTATCTACCCAATTATTTTGAATGTGTCTCTATTTTCATATCCTTGACCTCCACTTTGGCTTGGTCTAGACCCCTTGTACTAAGGTGTTCTGAGGTATGACAGCACTGCATGTTATGGAAAAATGAATATATATATATATATATATATATATATATATATGTGTGTGTGTGTGTGTGTGTGTATATATATATATATATATACATATATATATATATATATATATATATATATATATATGTGTCTGTGTGTGTGTGTGTGTGTGTGAGTGTGTGTGTTTCACACACACACACACACATATATATATATATATATATATATATATATATATATACATCTCAGTCTTTATTGGTAGTATATCTGTCTATTATTATACATATATATGTATCGCCATACACACACACACACACACATATATATATATATATATATATATATATATATATATATATATATATATATATATATATATATATATATATATATATATATATATATATATATATATATATGTAAATATGTTTTATTATATGTATATATATTTGTAAATACCAATCATTAGTGATTCTGCAAGGTTTCTTCCCTATTTATATGTTTGAAAAACAGCAGAAAACCCTATGGCTCAGATGGCTTAGTGGAAGATTGCTATGACTCTGGCATGTTGGGCAGAACAGAGGTTGATGCAGACAGAGTGACTGAGACAGTTTTAAGCAGTTGTAACTGGGTTTGAGTGGGTTTGCATGACACTAAGCAATGCCAACATACGGTTAAACTATTAGGTGCTTAAACTATATAGGTTTCACTTAGCAATGCTTGCCAATGCACAAATTTACTTAGCTGAGCTATCTGCTGCTTAGCATTCATGTTTGAGCAATGCTTAAACCTGCTAAGCATATCTGAGCATTGTTAGCCATTGTTCACAGTTCATTCTTATAAAATATCACACTAATGACTTCATTTAGTAAATGTATATGATTTCCATTACATGACAAGACTCTATGTTCTTTCATTACAGTAGCAAGGGCTGTAACTATACTGTATGGGACACATGTAAACATGGGTGGTTTCACATCTTATATGCATTCACACTTACATTTTACACCAGCTACACTATCATGGATAGCAAAAATAACTTACCACATATTTTAATATGAAATAGTACTTTTAACACTGCTTTCCCATGTAAAATTGGATTGCCTGTTGCAGCACTCGAACCATGTATGCCTGCATGCAAAGCTGGGACTCTGACCACTACACTATCTTAGTTTGAGGATTTGAGCTATATATTTTTATTTACCTCCTAGTGGATATTAATATTATATTAAATGGAGAGTATTGAGGTTTTCTGCCTTGCCATTGAGGACTGCTGTCATGACATAATGACATACATTTCAGTTTCATACTTGTATCCTTCAGAACCTTCATGCTAATGCATAACCTGTTTTCTATCAACATTCTGTCTGTCCTCTGTACAGATGGGATGACACCAGTGCTCAGGCTGTGGTTAATTACACTGCAGAATGGGTCTAAGAGCCCACCCCTGTGTTCATGTTGGATGCATTCAGGAATGGTATCAGGCCTATGGAGACCTCTATGTATTGGTTTTGAAAGGGCATTACAGACCTGCCTTCTGATCATGAGGGGAAGGGTCAGGTGTTACACATGCACATGTGTACCTATGAGGGGACAGGGGGGTAATGTTTACACTTCACCTGTCTGCATCTGGTTGCCTATATCTATGGCATATGTGTATGTAATGTTATTGACCACCACTACAGCTTAGACATGTGTGTTGTCTCTGGAATTACAGACACATGTCTGGAAGGCCTAGTGATTAGCCTAGGTGGATGTCTCCAGTTTACACTCAGATACAACCTTTAGTACATCACCTGTGACCTTATTTGCTTGTGCAGAACAAGGTGACATGGCTTCCAATGAGGCACCTGTTCCTTCTTGATGAAGAACAACAGCAAAATCCACAGAAAATAGTTTATTACAAACTCTCTCTGACGTCTCGGCCAAAGCCTTCAAGGAGAATGAATCATAAAAAAACAGCAGCAAATATATACAGCAGTATAGTGTTAATCAAACAATTAATACATACAAATTGATATCAATTAAGCAGCACCTTCCAATTAAAATCAACATTTAAACCAAAAGGAGACATGGTTTTAAACTTTAAAATATACACAGCCTCTTTATACAATAAAAGTGACTTGACATTACAATGTTCAGAAGCACCAACTTGTTCCAAAATAGTGCCTTTAAGATAACTACTGTTGCCATTATGAAACTGTAAAAAATGCATGGCAACAGGGCTTTCTTCCCTACCATTTTCAATGTCTTTTATATGCTCTAAGTGCCTCACCTTAAATGCTCTCTTGGTTTCCCCAATATAAACTTTTTGGCATGGACACCTCAATGCATATATAACTCCAATAGAATTGCACTGAAAAAAATGTTTGCTATTAAATTTGATGCTGTTAATATGTGTAAAACGTGGTACAATAAAACTGCATGCCTTGCATTTTCCACAAGGATAAGTACCTATCTTAGTTACAGTCTGATATACAGCATCAGATGGTAACCTAAATTTACTTTTAACTAAAAAATCTTTAATATTTTTTCCTCTGCGAAAAGAAAATTTAAGATTTAAATTTAACCATGTTGAAACACTACCTAGGGAACCTAAATAATTCCAAAATTTCAAAATAATTTCTATAAACTCAAAAGTAAAATCACCAAAGGTAGTAACAAAATATACAGTCTCTTTTCCATGCTTAGACACACTATTCACTTTATCACCATGTCTATACATGTTATAAGGCTGAGAAATATTTTGTTTAGTACCACATTTTAAATGCTGGTAACTATCTTCTAATATTTTTTGACTATAACCTCTATGAAGGAAAGATTCTATCATTAAATCTAATTCTTTCTTAAACACCTGAGGTTTATTACATAATCTATATATTCTTAGCATTTCACTATATGGAAGGGCTTTCAGCGTATGACGGGGATGACCACTAGTTCCATGTACATACTGGAACCCCCCATCAAATTTCCTATTCAAAGAAGTAACCAAATTTGAACCATCTGAAATGTCCAATATTACATCCAGAAAAGGGACACGTGTATCTATTTTTAAACCATCAAACTGTAGCATAAACCTATTATTATTCAAATCAGCAATAAACTTTTGAATAGCAAAAACATTATTACTATCTACTAAGAATATTAAATTATCCACATATCTGAAATATTTAATAACATGTGTCTGAAAAAAATTGTGTTTATAAATAACCTCTAATTCAAACAATCCCATAACAAGGTTCGTGTACATGGGGGCAAAAGCAGCCCCCATGGCAGTGCCTTGTAGTTGATGGTATAAGGTATTATTAAATTCAAACTAATTATGAATTAACGAAAAATAAAGCAATTCAACTATATACTCAGTAGCTGGAGAATCACCCAGAAAAAAAATTATAGCCTCTATACCAAACTGATGTTTAATATTGGTATAGAGACTCTTAACATCAATAGTTACCCACATCATGTTCTTGTTCCAACTGATATTTTTTACTTTTTCCAAGAAATCAAAAACATCTGTGATATATGATGGTAGCTTAATAACATAAGGCAATAAAAAGTTATGTAGGAAAATTCCTACATTATGCAAAAAATAATTACATCCAGAAACTATTGGTCTGCCTGGAGGTCTTCTCAAGTTCTTATGTATTTTAGGCAGACAATAAAAAAGGGCCATAGAACAATTATGTGTTTTAAATTTATTTTTAGCATCTGCTTGGGAAAAATATCCCAATCTGACACCTTTATTAATGAGTTCTGTGTATTCTGCCACTGCTGAAACAAACAGGCTTTTCTCTACTACTTCATAAGTACTAGTGTCATTGAGATGTTCCATACACATATCTAAATAAAACATAGAATCCATAACAACTAACTTATTACCCTTGTCTGCTTGTTTGAAAATAATTTCATGTTTATTGCTCAATGCTATTAATGCCTGCCATTCATTGAATTGCATATTATACTCAGTATTATGTTTGTTCCCCCTGAATTTATTATATGCACATTCTGTAAAATAGTTAACCATATCCACAAAATTACAAACATCAGTATTTAAACTATTAGGAATAAAGCAATTTGAGGAAGGAACTTTGTTGGTATCAAATTTACAATAGGCATTTACCATTTCATCAGAGGTACAAGAGTAAAAACTATCTGACAGACTATTGCTGCTGTCATCACTAACCGGAATTTCAACATGTTCATACATTTGTTTAAAAAATACTTCATATGTAGTTTCCTACCAAAAATATACACATCTTTCTGTATATCATATATATTCTGTTCCTTCTTGGCCTGTCCTGCAATTATTTCCACCTATGATGGTAGCTGTGTATTGCTGCTGTCCACCACAGGCATTCAGTCTACCTTGAGGGGGTTAATGTTGTCCTGTCAGGTATTGCTGAGGCCATACAGCTATGTAAGTGCCCACATAGTATTGTGGTGTGGGCCTGGACGCTGCTGCTAGTTGCAACATATGGGACGTCATAAATGTTGACATTGCCCCTTTTCCTTGCCTGTGTGGGGGACATTATGGAGATGTGGCGGCTACAGCTTCATAGACAGTAGTTAAGAATACTTCACAAGACAGGACATGTGGAGACAGCCCAACAGCATTGGGACAAAGCTCCAGAATTGGGTACAGATTGTATGTCATTAGTGCTGTTATACACATGGAGGGTTGCTAGATTGACAGGGTTCATCTGGACATGTATTTACTGAGTGACTTGACATCTGACAGTGATATTCCTATGACATAGCTCTCAACTGGTATGTTGTCCATAGACTGGCAAGAGGTTTGCCTGTTATGTTTGATCTGTTCCTCGAACATCATCTGTTTTGGTGGGGTGGGTAGGATAATGTGAGGATTGTAGTCACTAACTGTTGACATCCATTGGTGTTCCAGACATCATATGCTTCAGGGATGTTATGTTACAGCAAGTGTAACACCAGCTGCTGTTTCAGTTTGTAACACAATTTTGTGTGATATGTCCCTCTTTCCAGCCCCCTGTCCTGCAAGTACATCATGCATTGTCCAGATGTCCTGCACTATGAGGTGCAGAGGTATGGTATATCATTAATTACCAACTGCATTCCAGTTATCATCCCAGTGACCTAGCAGACTCCTGGCTGTGGTATGTGGCAGTGGCCAGGATTATGGTTCTACACCATGGAAATTCTATGGAAATCTGTACATATTACAATTATGTATGTCCATCCATTGTGAACAAATTGCCAGGACTATGTAGCAGTGCTGTGTGTAGATGTTTGTTGGGCTGGGTAGGGAGAGTAGCAGATGGGAGTGCCATACATTCTTTACCTATCTGACTCTGCATGCTGCTATGGCTGCTGGTGGTCTATCAGGTCTGTATGCTTGTAGGGGTAGACTGTGAAATGTTCTGTAACACCTCAGTATTCCCAGTACACTGTGATTTTTGCCAGTATATGTCAGTGTAGTGTGTGACTGGAAATCAGAATATGTTTGTTCAGACAGTCATTCTACTCTAGAGTTCATTTGGGGTACTGGTATGTTGCTGTGACTGTGGTGCAAATGTTTTGGATGGACATTTTTATACCACTATCTGCTTCTCACTACAGTCTAATCCCTGTAGTGCATGTTATATTTGAATATACAAAGGTAATTGCCCAGAGATGATGTGAGGGAGGGTCATGTTGGTCTTACTGTGCTTCATAAAGTGCTGGGTGACATGTTTGTTAGCTGTCATGGGAGTTCAATTCTGTTACATCACTGCAGTCATACCTCTACACTGTCCAGAGGCCTAAATACTGTCCAGGTGCGTGGCTCATATGTTTGGTCTGTTCTCCAGACAGTTGTTGTCTTTGGTTAATCAGTAGGATACTCAGGGAATGTGGTCAGTAAATGCTAACATCCATTGGTGTTACTGACTGCATATCCCTCAGAAAAGATATGTTACAACAAACCCAGTAACACCAGCAACTGGCTAAATTTATAACAGCGATATGTCCAATATACTCCTGTATTTGTGCCTCTGTCCCCCAATTATGTCAGGCTTTGTCCAGATGTCATGTACTAAGAGGGTCAGAGTTATGTAGTATTATTAGTTATTGCTCTCATTCCTGATACCATTCCATTGATGTTGTAGACCCCCAGACATGTAACAAGGAAGTGGCCATAGATATGAGTCCTGTACCTATACATTCTGTGGAAAACTGTACATTTGAGATATCTGTGTATGTCTGGCCTTTGTTAAAAGACTGTCAGGATTGTGTAGCAGTGTAGTGTGTACATGTTATTTGGGCTTTGTAGGGAGGGGGGAAAATGTGAGTGTCATTGACCCTTTCTATCCGACTGTGCATGCTGTTTTGATTTCTGGTTCCCTATTGCCTGTATATGTCTGTATGGGCAGATGGTGACATGTCCAGTAACACCTCAAGATTCCCACTACACTGTAACTTGGGGCACTATATATATAGGGGTAATGTGTGAGTGGCAAACAGGATATTGTTGCTCACACAGTCATTATACTGTAGAGTTCAGTTTGCTTACTGGTATGTCACTGTGACTGTGGTGCAATTGGTTGTGGTTATGCACTTTCACACCAGTGCCTGTTTTCCACTAGTGTTACATCCCTGTAGTGCCTGTTATATTTGCAAATGGATGTATACAGCCCCAGAGCTGGATTTGTGTAGTGTTATGTCAGTCTAATTGTAGTTTTGACATTGCTTGGTAGCTCAGTGTAGTTTCCTTAATGTTGTGTTATGTTCACATATTTGTAGGATGTCCACTTGTCTGGCTGATATCTTTGGTCTGGTCCCCATAACTGTTGTGCATTCCTAACACATCAGTGGATGATATGGGGATTGAAGCCACTAACTAATGAGAAGCAATTGAGTCCCGGACTTGTGATATTTCAGTCAATATATGTTAGGACATACAGTGTTACTACATCAAGTTTCTCAGCTTATCAACTCACGTGTTTTGGATATGTCCTTGTTTTCACTTTGTTCCCCCACTTTGTCAGACTTGTTCCAGATTCATTGCACTAAGGGGTTCTGAGCATACCTCTCCATTGCCTGGATTTTCACAGAATATCCAGATGCTTGGCCCATACTTTTGTTCTGTTCCACAATTTATTTGTATTTGCCTGGTACATCATTGTGATGATCCAAGGATATATGTCAGTAAATAATGACATAATATTTCAGTTTCCACCCTCATATCCTTCAATAACTGTCTACTGAACTGCATCCTGTTGCTGTGCCAAATGTCTTAATTTCTAACTGTGATATTTGAAATATGTCTTGATATGTGGCCCATCCCTCCCCATTTTACAGCTTTTGTACAGGTTTCTTGCACTAAGAGGTTGAGAGGGATGGTTCTGAGGTATGACTGCACTGCATGTTATACACACACACACATATATATATATATATATATATATATATATATATATATATATATATATATATATATATATATATATATATATATATATATATATATATATATATATATATATATATATATATCTCTATATATATATATATATATATATATATCATACCTCTCAACCATACCGAATTTCTCATTTTTTACTGGTTTTGAGGTCCAAAATAATGGGGTGCCAGAATTCCCGAGTGGCGCCCATTAATTTCTGAATTTTCCGGCTTTTTTTTTTCATCTTTTTTTACACTGACGTCATCATGCGGAGGTGTGTACAGTAACGTCAGCTATGTGAGCAGCCTGCCAGCCTGTCAGATTTCAGCTGAGGAGCTTGAAATCAGTTCTTCATTCATTTAGTTCTTAATCTTAACTCAATATTGTCTTATTATTGCAAACTCTCAAGTTAATAATACTAATATTTTAAAAAGTATGCGTGATTGCCCCTGACATTTTTTTTTGGATTTGTGTTTGTTCCTTATTCTAGTAGTAACAGCTTGTGACTGTTATGTAGGAAAATAAAGCGTTAAGACTTAATGAACAGAAACTGGAAGGAGCCTTGTTTCAAATGCACATTTGCACAGTATTTTCATTTTATTAATGGACTAGACACCATCTTTCTTTTGCTGAGACAGACAACACAGACAAGTCATAATGCTTCAAGCCTGTCAGACTCACAACAGTCCAACAGCAACATACACTGATACACACCACCCCCATCTGCTGCAGGCCATATAAACCAAGAGAAAATTCGAAATGCATAACATAATTGCATGCATATGCATGCCATTGTTGCATATTTACACACTTACATACACAGTACACTTCGTTCGTTCACACGTTCATGTCTCATAACACTCGCACACACACACACACACACACACACACACACACACAGTAGCTAAAAGTCCCTCGTCCTTCCCATGACGAGACCTGTCCACTCCCTCACTCCTGTCCCTTCCCTTTCCAAAATAAATGCCATTATGCTGCTCGCCCGTCACCGTCATTCATTGTTGTGCCATGCCGATCAGCAGAAAATAAATAAAAAATCCTTTTTTCACCCAGGCCCGAACAGGCAGCTATATCAGAGGAATCAAGTCACTCTTCGAGTCTCTGTCTGTCTCTGTCAGACTGAGACAGTGACTGTCTGTCACTTCTGTCATCATCATCATCACACAAGTACATGGAAACATACCCATCCTAGTATTAATTGCTTTCTGTGTGAAAGTCTTCCTTTAGCAAAGTGTTTCTTCAATCTTAAAACAAATCTAGGAATCTCATCACCTATCAATTTCACAATTTCAGAAGATGTAGTAAGAATTGTCCAATTCTGTTTTAAAATATCAATTACTGATTTTTAATTACTACAAAATGTATCACATAAGGTATAGTTAGAATATGTTCAGTATCATTTTCAGTTCTCATATCATTAAATTTGAAGTAGAGACTCATCCTATTAACATCATGCATCACCACCCTATAGGGGCATGTGTGATGACATCAGCTACTGGCAGCCTGTTGGACTGGGAGGGAATATAACAGCAATGGCAGCCGCAGGCGGCATAATGTAAATTTTTCACTTTGCAGAGTTCTTCACTTAAGAACTGCCTGTATTGCATATTTTATTTATCTGCTGGCCAGCCAAGATGCTTTGTGCAAGTTCGTTGTTGTTACTGTGTGCAATTTTGTCTGCTAAAGTACTGTATATAATTGTGTTTGTGGCCAAGAACTGTAAAACTCCGTGTGACTCCACCAGCCAGTCACTCATTTCCATTTGTTTTATGTATGCGGCAAACGGCAGGTTTGTGCTTTCCATTTGCTTTAGTCAGTTTATCGCTACATTCTTGTGCAGAACTATACTATTAAAGCTCTAATTCAGTTTATCGCTACATTCTTGGCTTTAATTCTGAGATACAGTGTGCAGGTTATTCAGCCGTTTTGTTTTGCTGGTGCTGTAATTCAGTTTATTCTCAAGTTGGCGTGCAGAACTGTTGATGTTCATTTTGTCTTTAGATTTTAAAGGTTTAGGGTGCAGATCTGTGACTTAAATCATTGCTCGTTCTGTCTTGAGGTAGGTGGCGTGCCATATGACATGTGTTTAATGGCTTTATACATTAGGTTATTCACCCGTTTAGTGTTGCCATTTATGATTTTGGCTTGCTGCCACTTTAATTCAGGAGAGAGAGTGTCTGTGTGCATTTGTGTGTGTGTGTGTGTGTGTGTGTGTGTGTGTGTGTGTGTGTGTGTGTGTGTGTGTGTGTGTGTGTGTAATGCCCCAATTAGGTATACTTGGTGGTTAGGGTTGCTCAGGCTCAAACCGTGTACCTTAGGTACAAAAGGCAAGAGCCTGAGATCTCTTCCATACCACCACGTCTGATTGAAGGAGCAATAGCACAAGAGTCTGGACTCTTACTGATACTGGTAGATTGTAGAACTCTGAGTAGACTTTTATGATCGAAATGTTTTGAATTGGGCATTTGTGCCATTATTGGTTCATGCATTTTGTTTCATTGCTTACTGGAAAAATGTTCAAAAAAATTAATTTAAAACATGTTTTAACAAGTATGCTGTATTATACAAGGATTATAATTTAATACAGTCAGGAAGGTGTATCAAAGAACACATGTATGTTTATTTTGCAAGGGGCCTATGATTTGAAAACAACCCAAAGGTAATCTTTATCTGCAACTGGCCAGGTGCATTTTCTTTGGATGTGGGTTTCAATGCCGTATCAATGAATGTGAGTTTCAAGGGCAGGAACGTTTTAATGCTAACTCTATTTTCATTGTAAAACTGTATTGCTTTGTTTAGTAGATGTCTATTAGTGTTGTGCTATAGAATATAAAATCAAATCCAAATAATCATTGTAAAAGTAAGCAGTTTGCACATTACAGTGCTTATGGTAAATGGGGTGAAATAGTCAAGTAATGGGGCATTGGAATGGTTGCAGCTAGGGGCCATATTTTGGTTGCCTGTTCTTCAGTTTGCATTTGAAAGTTTGTATCCCACAATTCCATTGGAGTGGGTGAGTGGGGTTACATAATTATGTATGCAAATTTTATGTTAATCAGCACGCAGATTTGTACCTATTTTTCATGGCCTTTGCCCAGATTTTTGGTTTTCATGGCCTTTGCCCAGATTTTTGGTTTTCCAGGTTGAGAGGTATGATATATATATATGTGTGTGTGTGTGTGTGTGTGTGTGTGTGTGTGTGTGTGTGTGTGTGTATATATTTTTTTCTTCCTTTCTATATTTCTATATTTATATCTATATTGTGTGTCTGCTTTTTCATACATATGTTTCAACAGACACACACACACACACACACACACACACACACACACACACACACACACACACACACACACACACACACACACACACACACACACACATATATATATATATATATATATATATATATATATATATATATATATATATATATATAAAACACACATGAATGATTCCACATAGCTTTCCTAATGTATGCCTCTTTTGCATGATATGTTTGGAAAAGCAACATTAATTCCTATAGCTCAGATGGTGTAGTGGTACATTGCTTTGACTATAGTGTACAGGGTCATGGGTCTGAGACTTGGGACTGATGTTTTTTTTCATTAATGTTAAATGACCAGAATGCATGATATTTTTGCTATTGCATTCCGTATTCTCACAGAATCTCACAGCTCAGATGTTGTAGTGGTATGTTGCTGTCATTGTAGAGCACAGCATCCTTGGTTCTAGACTTGACAGGGCCGACAATTTTGTTGCTGAGCAGAACAAGGTCTGATGGATACATAGTAATTAAGACACTTTTAAGCAGTTGTAAATGGGTTTGCGCAGGTTTGTGTGATGCTAAGCGATACCAAGCTACGGTTAATCAGATTTAGCTTCACTTAGTGCCACTTATTCTCACTTATCCCCTCACTAATTTCTTTAAAAGAAAAGAAAAATGAGTGATAAGAAAGTGATGAAAAAAGGGGCATGGAGGGGGAAGTACAGTATGAAAGGTAGATAGGGATGTGCAGGACAGGTGTAGGAATGGTCCATAGCTGTCCATTTCTTCTATAGTAATAGCTGTGAATTTCTACAGAATTTGGAGGTGAATTTGGACACTCAAACCCATGAGAGAGGGGTGAGGACAACAGTAATGTGTTGTTAAGCCTATTGGACCAGATTACATGTGGGAACAGATGCCCTTTTTTAAGGTGAGAGTGGGATGTTGGGGAAGGATAGTAGGTATATTTGGGAGGTAAGTTGGGTAGGAAGACAGACAAGACAGACAGGACAGCAGACAGGTGGTGGGTAAGCACTTTGGATGGGAAGGGTGGTTGAAAATCAGATGCCCTTGAGCCCCCAAATGGATACAGTGGGACTGGGTTCCCCACCCATGGGCCGTCACCATTACAACTTCATGGCCCCAAAGGTGGTTGTGCTGGGGGCTGGACAGGAGGGGCAGGCTGACCCTCAAGATGTACCAGGCAGCCCTCAATCTGGCACAGCTGTCTACCAAACTCCATTTGGATGGTGCTACACACCAAACCTTAGCCTGGCTACAGGTGACGGTTTCCTGTCCATGACCACTCCCCAGGGGCCTGTCCCCTCAGGTGGTTCCACCCAAAAACGGTGCAGGACCAGAGGACAAGGGCTGTACTGGGGCCTGTTGCCATGACCAGATGAGGCAAGACAGGCAGATCCGCTGGGATCTGCCATCCCAGACGTGCTATGGTGTTGAGGTTTTACAAAATATGTTGGTTAGTCATGAACAACACATTTCGAGATTAGTTATAACAGCATGTGTGGGTTTTCCAATTGACCTCATAAAACAGATTTGAAACAGTTGCATAGAAAACAAAACACGTGCATATATGTAACCACAGTAGGCATTATAACGGCATGCAAGTTACATTGATAGGAACAGGCCACCAATGATAGTATTTGAACGGGGAACGTTAATAATCAAATGATTCAATATTTGTAGAACAATCTGACACATGTCCCAACAGTAGGTTTGGAGAAAAACAAACCTGTTGATTATGTGTATGAATTATTGGTGCAGATAGGGTGGGGGAGAGAGAGATGTCAATTAACAACTATATAGGCTTCAATTGTTTACAACTGTACTGATCATTACTCTACTCATTACTCTCCAGGTATGATCTCACTTTACATCTACCTATGGCATGGGGTTGGGCAGTGGAATATTTGTACACAGTGTATTACTAAAGCCATCTTAAAGCTAATACATACATTTACGTTACCTGACAGACCTGTGGAGGAAATATCTGTTAATACTACCTGATTGTTTTTACACATATTCACATATTCAAGGTTACATATGTGACACTGACAGGGGTGCCCTGCACTCATGCTGTGTGTGTGTGTGTGTATGTGTGTGTGTGTGTGTGTGTGTGTGTGTGTGTGTGTGTGTGTGTGTGTGTGTGTGTGTGGGTGTGTGTGTCCTACTGCCATACTCTGCCTGGATTTCTATCTGTCATCCTGGGTATTGGCAGTGGTGACCACTAGCCATGACAGCATGACACTTGAGGAACATTTATTGGAAGAATCCGCTTGATATATGTACTTATTTTACTGTCATTTGCAGGCTTGGGTTTGGACAGGGGAAGTGTTGTACACAGTGTATTAGTACAGCCTTCTTACAGCTAATAGAAACATTTCCTTACCTGCAGACATGTGGAGGAAATTAACACTACCTGACTATTTCTACACATATTCACATATTCTTGTGTGAAATTATGCATGCAGCTTACTACCACTCCCTGCCTGTTTGTGCAAAAAGGTATAACAAGGTTGTGTTTTATCACAATGAGCTATTGAGGAACTGTCTCTTGCATGACTGTTTTCTGCCTAATACTCTCTTTGTTGGACAATCTGACCTTGGAATTCTGACATTCATGCATGATAGATAGTTATTTTACTGTGTATTAATACTTTGACATATTACAATCTGGAAAGCAATGCTTAACACCAAGCACTGCTGTAGGGGATACAGTATAATACTTTACACATTCAGAGATCAGATCTTGGTGCATGGAACATTTCATATAGTTGATCTCCTGTTTTATAACTCCACAATCTTTGTCAGATGAGCCTCAATTAATTCATGCTATTAGAGCCAGAGTTGCTGTGCAGAACTTGTACACATTCAGATTCATACCACCACATGCCAAAGTAAACACAACAGTCTAGGGATTTTAGTTTTATTGAAGGGTGCTGACACTTTTATTGATATATATCCTGTACATCACTATTACTCTGCTAACATCTCATTTATTTATTACACACCATCCACATTTTAACCTACTGGCAGTTGACATTCTACTCCTTTCTATTTATTTGCCCTGAATACTGCAAGCTAGATTTGTACTCACCAGCCTCCCAGCACAGCCTTAGCAACCTGCTGACATGTGCGTTTATGTTCACATCCTTCTCATCTTTATCTGTACAGGAGATAAAGAAACATGTATGCACACCTATTGATCACATATGCAGGCTGGACTTTGGTAAACACTAATTGATACTGATACTTACACACTTCTGAGACATTCTGTGCCTGTGTGTCTTGAGTCCACTGGTCCAAACGCTCCCTCTTCCTATGCTTGATGTCAGCAAAATGGTGCTGGACCTGCTCACCAGTTCAAGGGATGCCAGTAGCACTGATGAAATCATGTACGAGATAGTCCCAGGCCTCTTCTTTGTATTGGGCACCCTGGTACTGACCCTGCAGCAGTCTCTCCTCATGTTCTTTCACTAGAAGTCCAACCATAACCCTGGAATCCTGAATGCCCAGCGCTGTGCCTGAAAGTGTGATCCCTCTTCTACACCAACCATAGTGCCTGCAAAGATGAGCTACAACTGGTTATGGCTGCATTCCAACATGCGAGGTTTAAATAGAGCCAAATTCCCACCACTATGCCGTCATTGGACCATTTTGAATATGCTGAAATAAGCTAAACAGCACACAAACCCGCTTAGCTAACGTTGGCAGTGCTTAAAGGGTTAGATGTTGAGCACTGCTTACCAATGCACAAATCTGCTTAGTAGGGCTACTTATTGCTTAACATTTACATTTAAGTAATGCTTACACCATCTTCGCATAGATGAGCACTACTTAGCATTGCTCAGATTTAATTTTATAGAGTATCAGGATTTCTGGGATTGATTCATCATTACTGACATATTATAATTTTATGTTTACCCTCCATGACATCCCTCTATGTGCTTTCATTACATTATATTCTTGTGTGACTATACTGTATGGAACACTTGTGTTTATATAGGGGTTTCACATCGTTTCTAGACTGATACCTCACTTTTGGACCTGCTACACTACCCTGGTTGACAAAAAACAGTTGGTACATAATTTAAATTTATAAAAATAATTTTAACACTACTTTCCCATAGAAAAACAAGTTGCCTATCTTGGTATTCAAACTGTAAATGCCTGCATATAAAGCTGGGACTCTAACCACTGCACTATCTCAGTTTGGAAAGTTCACCTGTATATTTGCATTTATCTCCTCTGGGATGTTTAAGCTATGGTAAGCAGAGGGCCATAACGAGTGCACCCACTTAACTACACTTAAACATTCCTTAGCCTAGGAAAACAGTATATTATTATTATTATTATTATTATTATTATATTATTATGTTATATAGGTGAGTCTTGTGATGTTCTGACAACTCATTGAGGACTGCAATCATGAAATAATGGCATTCATTTGGCTTTCAGGCTTCTGTCCTTCAGGGACTCCTGCTACTACATATCCTGTTTTCTATCAACTTTCTAAGTGTGTGAGGGGAATTTTTTCAGACGTGCCATATTTTACTGTTTTCCCCCCATTATGTGTGCCTTTGTCCTCATGCACTGCTGTCAGTGAATATTGGCATACCTTTGCTTTCACACGTCTACCCTTCTTAAATTCATGCTAATGCATGACCTGTTTTCTATCAACTTTCTGAGTTTAGTGGGCAATATGTGTGTTGTGTCCCTTTTAAGGGATTTATCCCCCATTATTTGTGCATTTGCACACATTTCCTGCTTTAGCAGGTTGTGGAGGTGTCATATGGCACTTTGGCAATGCAGGGAGGGTGTCACCAAACCTGTCACACGCCCCCTGCATTACTTTCATGCTGGCATGTTTATTTCAGTGTCCGTGGACAATAAAATGATAGTTTATTTCATTTCAGTGTCCGAGGACACTGAAATACTGGCATAATATTCGACTAAATCTGTAATATTATGCCAGATCAATTTAGAAAGTGCTGCACTGCACTTTCTGAGTGCAGGGGACATGTTCAATGTCCATGCACTACTTGGACACATCCCTTGTACTCATTCATGGTTCATGTCCATATAGGTAGAACAGCAGTGTGCCTTCATGAATATGTAAGGCGCACTGCTGTTCTAAACAAACACAAAATACTCCATGCAAGAATAGTGCTATTCTTGCACAGAGTTTATTGAATCCAGGGGAGTGTTTAAAAGTCCTGCATTTCTTCTTTGGCTCCTACAGAACCCTATGGAGTGATCTATGCCTAGTCTGCAAAGCTGTAAATGACCCAGTGCTGCTTAATATACTATATATGTATAAAACTGGTAGTATTACAAATGTGGTGTCAAGGCACCTACATCTATATTGTAATGTAAAGTTGCCAGGCCATAAAAAGGTTTAGCTTGTCTACTGCCTAGTAGCAGTACATGAACCTATAAATCTATAAATACTTATTCTCAGCCACTGTCCCCATTGCCAGATATGCAATGGTTTGTTTTTAAAATGTATTGCTTAGCAGGTAACATCACAGACTGGCAAATAGTATTTCTTTTTATATATTTATTATGGTTCATAGGTTCTTACCACACATATGGCTAATAAGACTTTCAAGAATCATAGCCACATCATCCAGTAATGGGAGTAACTAATAATGTCCTCCATTAAACAGATTTTCCCTGCATATCACAGGTGAAAATTTGAGGGACACACATTGGATTAGGTACTTGCCACACCATCTGCTATTGCTTATGTGATGCTGTATGTTTAGGTCTGCTTTACTACTGGTTCTGTTTAGGTGAAGGAGTTCAAAGAGTGCTGGGTCATTCATTGTATGGAAGACAAAGCAGAGATCACCTCTTAGGAGTCTGTCAACTGACAGTTAGAGGAAATAAGCTTCATAAATTTGTTCCTGCAAACCTGAGTCAGATCTCACTAGAAATCAGACAACTTACTGATCTAAAAATATTTCAAAGGAAATTCGTTGATCACCTAAATGAAATGTGTGAAAACACAAACTTCCTTGATTAGGACTGGGCTGGATACTACCCCCCCCCCCTTATTTCCCAACACCGTAAAAGCCACTTTCAAGCTGGTTCAAATCTGTAAAGTACTATCTTGTACATATACAACTCCCTTTCAACCCCTACTCCAATGTCTCCTTTTCTTCAGTTCTCCTCCTATTTAAGCCACATCCTACTCTTGTCTTCTGCACGGTATACATCTTCCTACATCCTAAGTCTCCATTTCCTCTAGATACACCTATGATCCCTTTTTGTTTATTTGAATTAATTGTATACTACAATCATGTCTGAATACGTACATACTCTGACTCACTGTGCGAACATTCTATTTTGATTTTATGCTTGATAATATCTCATCTCACTGTGGAAATTTCTCATCTATGAATGTACTCCTGAAAAACTCTGCACAAAGTCTTTAACAATGAACTAAGTAACTTGCAATCAATTTTATGTATTCTTTATTAACACTTGAATAATTTCACTTTTATGTAATATTGTAAATTTTGCAGTGAAATAAGTTTTGTAACACGTATGTTATTTTGTTTAGTGTGTACTTAAGTTCTGGCTGAAAAGAGTCCAAGGGTCATCCCACCTACTTAGTTAACAGAGACTAATAAAATAAATAAATTAAACTTAGCAGAATGTCAAAGCTTTTAGTCTATTAGAGTGGTTAAGAGTACTGAAAACCCATCACTTTTTTTGCTGAGAAAATCTTGGGGTCTCTTGAGTTTGTTTAGGTATTTAGTGAAATAGATGTGAAATGGGGCATTATATTCAATTATAAGCCTAATAAGGGAGAAATAAAGACTATATTTTTTTCAATCTTGCAGAAATACCATGTAGGATATATTGTGCAAGGAAATAGGATTTTCTAACCAACACAGAGGCACAGTGGTCAAAGCAGAGTCAAGGCATGATGATGAATGTGTCAGATATAACAGAATAGGATCTACATGGGATCTATCTATTTCTAGGATTTTGTTTTGAACTGAGAGATATTTTTAGAAGATTGCACATAGAGATGAATGGTTTCATATTTTGCTTTATTGTTTGTGTGTGCATATGGGACTACTGGAAGTGTAAGTTACAGTTTTAGTAGTAAATGTGGCAGCTCATTTTTGGAAGATTGTTATAACACACAAATTGATGTGCATGTATGGCTGAGATAAGTCCTTTACTTGTCAGTGATCAATGTATGATAGATATTTTATACACTGCTAAAAGCCAATAATACTACTTTACATGTTTATTTCATATTCTAAAGTGATTTTAGATATGCATTATAGATAGAGAAAGAGATAGAAAGAGAGAGATGGATAGAAGGCCAAGTAGAAATGCAGGTAGATAGAGAGATAGGCAGATAGACTGACAGATACCAACAAAAATCGAAGGATTCCATAACAGTGCAATAATCATCCTCAGGTAACATTGGCAAACAAAGAAGTTACAAAATTCAGTCTAGGCAATACACTAAATGAAAGTAATTGCATGAATTCCTCACTCAAAACACCTACACTATGCTGTACCGGATCTAGGACATTTGCTCGAATAAGCAAACGTCCGAATCCATAATAACTGAACACACTTTAACAAACGCGCTTTTATCAAAAAAGCGCTTTCGTTAAAGTGTGTTACAAAATAAAAAAACACTACATTAATATTTTAGCAGGGGTGCTTCACCCCCTGTGCCTCCCACACACCCCCACTTTAAGATTCTCCCTCCGAGACCGCACTACAGTGGGAAAAGGGAATTTTCCCATGCCTGCACTGTAGTACAGCCTCATCAACAGGCATACTTACGCAAAAGTGCTTCTTCGGTGAAAAGCACTTTCGCGTAAGTATGCCCGGCTGTTTGGGTTTCGGTCATTTGCTCATTCGAGCAAACGTCCTGAACCCGCTGTAGCTCAAGCAAATAGGAAACATGCAATGACAAGTTTAGTAACTAACTTGTATGTGTGTTTTGTTTGTATCCCATTTGCAGTTTGCCGAACATTTTTTGTGTATTTAGCATTTAAAACCATCAATTCTAAAAAGTAATGCCTTTGTTTGAAAACAAAGCATTTGTCAGATATAGTTAATTCATATAATCTACTTTAAGGAAGGCCGAAGTTACAGTATTTAATTTATTGAAAAAGACTGACTATGTTTTTGGTAGTTCAAACAGAATATAATGAATAGAAGGATAATGATTTTGTAAGTTGTTTTCATAAAATGAGAATTCCTCCCTCTGTTGTCCCACATGCATGCTGTATAAAAGAAAACTAGTTCATTCTGCCACAGTCTGATGATGGCTCCTTTTAAATGTTTCTCATCATGTGTGTTTTGTTAGTGAGGATCACCTGTAAGTTCCCCATCCTATTCCTGGCAGTCCTGAAATGGCACTGAGACATGCATTGAGAGTATCTTGCCAGTTTTAAAGAATACATGCTGAACTTTCAATAGTCTACATAACTATACTCATGACAGGTCAATAAATTAAATCTTAATTTGCTTCGGAGTCATGGACTCCACTGTTTATAAAGCCATGAGTTACTTATAGCTGTTAGATGACTGTTTTCCTTTCATTTCACTCACTACTCCTCCGTGGCAAACTATTTATATAAGAACATCTAAATTAACACAGTGTGTTCTTCCACACACATTCTATTTTAGAAGTATGCCGACTTTGTTTCAGATGAGTATAAAATAAAATGTTAATTTTATAGTCATATAACTAGTGGATAAAGGGAAATTTAGAAATAATTTCCAACCCTTTTAGCAAATTGCAAAGGAGTAACAATAATACTTGGAAATAGTTCCATATTGCACTGTAAAGGATTTATAACTGAGCATGGATATGTCAGCTCTAAGAGCTAGAAGATAAAGTTACTCAAAATACAGCATAAGTCAAATAAGAAATACAAACTGAAAGGTATTAAAGTTTTATAGCACTGAACAGAAATGTGGCACCATTTTGAATGGCAGTCTAAATGTTTCTGATCTGAAATATTTAGACAACTCTGTAAGAGAAGCATCATTCCTTGTGTACCCATAGTTTAAAAGAATCTGCCAGGTCTCAAAAACTCATATATACAGAGCCCGAGGAAGGAAAAGAACACAGAAGTCTTTTACGTTCCACATACTTGACATATTTACTAAATGTAGTAAACCCCTTAAGACAAAAAAATTGGGAATATTTCTGCTACTAAGGCTGCTTTTAAACAGAAAGTAAAATTAAGCATGCTTATATATAAATGTCAATCAAAAACTGAAGAATTTTTCATCCTGTGGAAGCAAGCTGTTATTCCTTCCAACCAGTTTAATAATATGCACTAAAAGAAACCAACAGCTAAAAGAGAAATGCTTGCATTATGTCAAATAAAAACTAAAATGATGAATCTTTCCAGATGCCTCTCTCCTTTTCAGGAATTAATATATCAACTGAAGATTTCAGTATTATTGTCATGCTCATATTTGAACTGTTTCCATTGTCCTTTTATAGTTTAAATACCTCAGAAGTCATAGCACATTAGGGATTGATCAAATGGTCATGATTTTTTATGAAACTTGTCATTATTATGACTTTCTGGGTGACTCAGCAGTGTGGTGAATAACCTTACAGAAAGAAGCTCTCTGGTACAATTCCCAGCAGCGTCCCTTCAGATTGGAGACTGCATGCCATCCCTCTGTTCCTGGGAAGAATGATATGTGTGTGTGTGTGTGTGTGTGTGTGTGTGTGTGTGTGTGTGTGTGTGTGTGTGTGTGTGTGTGTGTGTGTGTGTGTGTGTGTGTGTGTGTGTGTGTGTGTGTGTGTGTGTGTGTGTGCATGTGTCAACTAGCTTCTACACATGAATGCTATGGAGCTCTTTCATAAACTGCCAAGGTACAACAGAAACAGAAAACAGGAAACATGACGTTTGCATTCAGTGAGCATCATAATAGCATAAACAGTCATCTGATTCTTACTTCTCCTATTTGTTCATCAAATAACAGCTTTGCTTGTGACTATTTTATTGAGAGCACTTTGCCCTGAAAACAGTTGATTACTTCACATATCATTGCTAATTCACTGTTGACCTGTGATTTGAAGCTCACAAGTCCTGACATCTACAATGTTCTGATACATCCAAAACTACTTTTTGAAGGTTTGGGAGGGTATGCTGAATAAATGTAAAGTTTTAATGATTTAAGATATTTTCAGCTGAAAGTCCTATGATTTTGCTTGATTTCAGATTTAATCCCTTCAGTATTTTTGTGGCTAGATTCTTTTTCTGATTTTACATCTGACTGGAGCACACTGGGCGCAGACATAAGTAGTTTTTAATCTTGCTTTATTTTGCCAGCCTGTTGTTATAATTCAGATATTTGATTGAGACTGTTCATAGGTTCATAGGTAGGTACTAGGCTATCAGCCCAAGGGCCTACATAAGCCTAGCCAGCAAGGTTCCATAGCTTATGCCACTGTCCAGCAGAGACACAGATGTGATCCCCGGGGTGTATTTCCTATTTCCCATCCACTCATTAAGATTTTTCTTGAAGAGTGCTAATGAAAAACTTTGCTTGACATAGATGAGTAGCTTGCTCCAGAGTATAGGAAGTCTCTGGGACAGTAATCTATCCCTCCAGCGTGTCCTGTTTATTGTGGTGACACGGTTTAGGTCCCTACAGCACGTAGCTTGGAGGGATTGGGGTTTCTTTAGGTGTAGCATGTCCAACAGCTCTGGGTTTGACATAGCTTTATATGTTAGGCAGAGATCCCCATGGAGTAGGCAATATGCTACGGAGTAAAGCTGGAATTTTTTGAGGCAGTCAGTGTAGGGCATTTGTTTGAGGCCAGTAATCCTCTTTGTGAGGTACTTCTGTGGCCTTTCCAGCTGCTTCAGATGTCTTGTGAGGTACATTCCAAAAGGGGTGTTGTACTCTATAATGGGTCTAATGAGTGACACGTAGAGGGGAACAATGACCTCTTTTTTCCTGGATGAGAACCCGTTTATGATGAGATGTGATACATAGAAGAACTTCCTGACTACTGTGGCGATGTGACTATCAAAGGAGAGACTACTGTCCACCTGGGTCCCAAGGTCTCTTATCATGCATTCGGTGTTAAGTAGATTGCCTCCTATGTGGTAGTTCATGGGTACATAATTTTTACCAAAGGGGATGACACTGCACTTTTTGGAATTGAGCTTGAGGCCATGGCTCTGACACCAGGCATCTGTCTCAGTGAGGCCCTTCTGTAGGATGTCCACATCATTTGGGGACTTGACTATGGCTCCTAGTTTGCAGTCATCTGCGAACTTTGTTAGTCAGAGGCCTTCTGTGTTAGCCTGTACTTCAGAGAAGTAGATACTAAACAGGAGAGATCCCACTATGGATCCCTGTGGTACTCCACTTGTCACTGCTTTGAGGTCAGATTTGGAGTCTGCAACTTTTACAGTGTGGGTTCTGTCAGTGAACCAGTTGGCAACCCATCTTGTGACGTAGGGATTTATACCTAGTTTAGTGAGTTTAGCTATAACTCCAGAATGGAGGATGGTGTTGAAAGGCTAGGCAAGGTCAAGATAGGCCGTGTGAACCACCTTACCCTCATCCACGGCTTTGGTGACTGCCTCAAAGAAGTTGATCAGGTTCAGAAGGCATGATCTGCCTTTCACAAACCCGAACTGGGTGGGATCCAGAGTATGGAGGTTATCAATGTCTTTACATGTGTTACCAAAGGTCATTTTGATCACCCCACCTATTGGATATTTTTATCCTGCTCATCTACTACAGCTCTAGTTATACTGGTGCTATTAAAGCTGTAGTTACAGTTTAATGTTGGTTGATGTTTCCCATATAGATTCTTTTTTTTTTTCAAAACAGGTTTATTGTTTTAATATACAAGAGAAATATCATAACAATTTTATACAAGTAATTAAAAATTGATATGATTATAACATTCAACAAAACAACTAAAGTATTTACAAAGACATCCACTACAATCAGATCAATTAATTAAACTAAAATACCATGCTATTGAAATTAGGATTTTTTTAACAAATTTTGTAAATTATCCCATACAATATAATAAGATGTTTTTCTAGCTGTTCTTGACCTAATTGTGTTTATTTCCATATGGCACACTATATTCATAACATTTTTAAATTCATTGAATGAAGGAGGTGTATCTGAAATCCAATTTCTGGTTATTATTTTCCTAGCCACTGCTAGAATAGACCATAACAAGGGACGCTTAACCTTTTTAACACTTTGAGGTACAGGTGTGTTGAATAATATAAGAGATTTAGAAATAATGAAATTATCTGTAAAAGAGCCTGCAAAAATTCATTAACTGACTTCCAGTATTCTTTCAATTTTATACAGTCATAAAACATATGAGCCCAGTCAGCATTAATTTCTATATTACATCTCTTACATAGATTATCTTTATTATTTATTTTATTCATCATCAAAGGTGTATAAAAGATCTATGTAAAATTGCCATGTATAAAGTCTCCAGACAATGGAAGACGTAGTTCTATAGGCAGATTCCAATATATATTGTTTATCTTGTTGATTTGGTGGGTCCCCATTAATAGAAGTGAAATAATTCCAGTATGTATCTACACTGTAAAATGTTTCTTGTCTGATAATTTTATGTATGTATGAAAGTTTACCTTTATCAGAAACTTTATGTTGTAAATTTAATATCAAGTAATCAATCAGTGTTGGAATAGATTCTTTAACTGTTATAGACATTAGATCTATTCTATCAATGAGATGTTGTCTAAAGGTCTGAACCTCTAACCAGCAAGTTTCTCTTAGATCAAATTCTTGTTTTAAGAAATCTAGATTTTTAACTTTATTATCAGATATCAACTGATACCAGTACTTTAGATCATTATCTATAGCTAAATGAGTTCCTTCAGAAGTAGATGACAAAACATACCCTGAGTATACATTATAGGAATACAATAAAATTCCATTCCCTATACTTAGGGTGCATGAATATAAAGTTACGATAGCTAATAATAATATTTAATGGGTAACAAACCATATGTTTAGGTGTAATAGGTGAAGTACAAAATTCCTTTAGTAACCATAACATGGAGTTATTTACAATCATATTTTTATGTGTTAAGGAGATTTTCATGAAGTGCATACTAATTAGCTCCCAATAATCTTTCCATTTTGTGACATATGACTGATCTATTAATAAAGTAATAACTTTTACAATAGAAGAGATAGTATATAAATTAAAGTCTGGAAAAGAAATACCCCTTGAGACCAGCTATTAGTATGTTTCTTTAATGCAATCCTAGGTCTATTAGGTGCCCATAGGAAATTTAACATTAATGTATTCAGTTTCTTGATAATTATTTTTGTAGGTGGAAGTATTATTGATTGTATTAAGTATAAAATCTTGGGGAATATTATCATTTTAATAATTGTAAGTCTCTCCTCCATAGTAAAAAACATATTATTCCAGGTATTAAAAATATTTTGTATATTAAGAAAACAGGTATTATAATTATTATATATAATAGATTTAATATCTTTAGATAGTATTATACCTAAATAAGTTATCTGACCTGAATTGGGTACATATTTAGTAAAATCACTAATGAGCCTATTTTTTCGTGTATATATAGGTAGTATTTTAGTTTTTTCTTCATTGAATATTAAACCAGAAATACTTTTAAAATTCATCATTTTATCAAATAGAGACTGCATAGAAGAATTAGATCCTGCTGATGTAATTAGAACATCATCTGCAAAAAGTTGAATTTTGGATGTTGTATTTTCATCTATTTCAAAACCCTCTATATCAGTACTGTTTTTGATCAAATTAGCCCAAGGCTCCATTACTAAAGTGAATAATAGCGGAGAAAGTGGACATCCTTGTTTTGTACCTTTAAGAATGGGTATTTTTTGTGAAACATATGTTCCTACCTTAATATAAGCCAACGTTCCTTTGTATAAATGCTCAGTTAGATTTACAAATGCATCTGAGAAGTTTGTGCACTTCAGTAAGGTAAACAGATAGTCCCAACTTACTGAATCAAATGCTGAACTTATATCAAGACTAATAAGTGTTAAATCTTTCTTTTTCCTATTTGCAAAATCAATTAATGTTAAAGTTCTTCTTATGTTATAAAAAGTATTTCTATTTACAATGAAGCCTGCCTGATCTATATCTATAATGCCGGGAATGATTGTCTTCAATCTATCAGCAAAAATACTCATAAACATTTTATAATCAACATTAAGTAATGAGATGGGCCGATATGAAGTACATCTAGTTGGATCTTTATTAGGTTTTAAAATTGGTGAAATAAATGTATATTGCCAAGATGGGGGGTTATTAACTCAGTTTTGGCCAAAATAAAAACCTTATGTATTAATGAATATGTACTTTTAGAAAGGATTTTATATATCTCTGGTATAATACCATCATTACCCGGTGCTTTGTTTGATTTAAGCTTATTTATTTGTGTAATAACCTCTGTATATGAAATACTTTTGTCCAATAGTTTAATCTGTTGTTTATTAAGCTTTTTATTCATGTTTGTGGTTATAAACTCCTTTATTTTATCTTTAGGTTCCATGTTAATGTTATTATTGTTAATATTGTGAAAGTGATTTCTAAATTCATCTAGTATTTCTGGTAGACTAGAAACATTCTTATTTTTCCTTAGAGAAAAGATTTCTTTGATATGGTTTTGTTTATTCAACCTTTTGGTTTTATTTTTAAGTCTATGTAAGTATTTGGGGCTTATTGAGTAAGACAAATACTTGTATTTCTCTAGAGTTATTTTAACTTTATGAATTAAAATTTCTTTGTATTTCTCATTTAGTTTGTTTATTTCTTCAATGACTTTCTTATCCATAATATTTTCTTTATTATTATGTTTATAAGAGTCTAATTTACTTTGAATATCTAACAATTCCTTATCCCAAGATTTCCTTTTATTATTATACCATCTTATACTTTGTCCATATAGATATGATTTCAAGGCATCCCAAACATAGACAATGGAGACTTCAGGAGTATTATTTATGTCTAGAAAATGTTGTACTTCTGAAAGTATATATTCTTTATAGTCTTTTAGTTGAGTTAAGTATGCTGGTATCCTTTTGATCTGAACATTATGAGTATTTTTATCATGAATTCAAAAACAATTGAATTATGATCAGATATAGGACATGAAATGATTTTGGAGTTAATTAAATCTGTTACCATCTGGTTAGAAATAAAGACCCTATCTATTTTTGAATAAGTTTTGTATCTGTTAGAAAAAAAGGTGTATGGTAATGATTTTGAATCTATCTGATTATTAATATCATTCAAATGATAAGAATTAGCAAAATCATTTAAATGTTTTGCATTAGATGTAATTCTTCTTTTTCCTATAGTGGTAGTATCACTTTCATGTAGTATACAATTAAAGTCACCAGCTAAAATAATATCTCCTGTAGAGAATGATATGATCTTATCAAGATGATGTTTCACTGTATTAATACCAATTCCAGGTATCCAATATACATTAATTAAAGTATAAGTCTTCCATTAATTTGTATTGTAACTATACAAAACATTCCTTTGTCATCCTGATAAGACTTAATGGTTTTAGGAATGGGCATACTTTTATTCCATAAAATAGCCACTCCTCTTTTTTTCTGAGTGTGCTCTGAACTAACCAATACTGTATATTTGTTTGTGGCTAGTTTATCAATATCTTTTTTCAAGAGATGGGTTTCTTGCAGGAAGACTAAGTTGGCCTTATGTAAATTAATGTATCTTATTAGGCTTGACCTTTTACACGGATTATTCAATCCATTAATGTTTAAAGAAATTCCTTTTAAAGATGTCATTTGGCATTTTTAAAACTTAAGAATCTTATAATCAAAATAACAAATAACAACATAAGTAATGTTACATCTCCTCCTTTAGGTGTACCTTTAAATATAGCTGTATTTATTGAATCTCTTATGGGATTTTGTATAGGATTCAATTTTGTTTGTAGTGACAATGAGTGTACAAAATATATTGTGGATGTCAAAACTATATACATATAACAACGAACAAGTGAAAATAATGTAAGGATTAAACCTTGCATCCAGCCTGGAGTTAAAAACTCCAACTTAGAGTAGTATTTACCACTCAAGTTAACCCCCTACCCTAAGCAGCAGTACCTCAGCTACCACCTTATCAATTTAATACTGGTTATATTTAACTTAAATTAACAGCTTTCAGTTCAATTATCTAGCAAGACAAGACTACACATTTGATAAAACAGCATCATATAAACTAAAATAAACTTTTTTTTTTAAAAACTATTCATACTACTATATACATCTATGCAATATAATACACTTGTATTCAAATAGCATTCAAATAAACTTGATATTAGGAACCAAGAGGAGAGAGAGAAATAAAAGACGTGAAAGAGGGAGAGAGAGTGGAAAAAAAAAAAAGAAAGGAAGGCATATTTACATATTAATTTATTCAAAGTATGTAAAAATAAGTTCTAACATTCATTTAAATGAAAAACTTTGGCTAATATGGTTCAGACATTACATATATTAAGATGCATCTATTTTCTCTCATGTAAATGCAGTCAACAGCTTCCAAAAAAAAACATTGAATTGCTTGTATATGAGCATTTTACTCATACTCATTATTGTCAATAGAATAAAATATTATATTTATAGAAATTGTTATAAATCATACTGCATAGTTATGCAAATTCTCAGAAACACTTGCATTATTGTAAAAAAAAACCATCTGTATTTTGTATGTCTATACTACTGCTTTAAAATATATCACATGACAATTTCTTCCAGAATAGAGTTATAAAGTTATTTATGCTTGTCAATCAGATGAATTAAATGAGTTATAGTAATGTATATGTTTGGAACATAAGTTTTTAACACAGATTAGTATGCTGCAGTCAAGTAGATTTTCAAAAACACTTGAATAAATGTTTCATTTTCTATGCCTTCTAAAATAAGACATTTACTTATTACAAGAAACTGCATAATTTAAAATCATTATAACTGACATATTTTATGAATTATAACATAGATATTTAAGTAATTATATAAAATAACTCACATTTAAATGTCAAAGAATTCATTTTCCTTCACATAGTCGCATTTGCCTCAGTTCTACTTCCTGGTAGAGTGTTCTTCCTGAATCTGTGATGTGTCAGTGTGATATCTGGGTCAAAGGTCAGAATGACTGCTTTTAGCTTCTCTGTGAGAATTCTGAGAGTTGAAGCTTTTGAAACAACTCGAGGACACTGTGCATGAGGCAGCCCACATCCCAGATTGTCTCCCTTAACATTTTGGCGGGAAACTTGTTAAAAACTAGTGACAAACATTCATTTAGCAGTGTAAATGCATCTAAACATGACAAAACCTTCGCAATGTATTTTACAGGTTATTACAGCCTCTATGTAAGTGAAATTAAGCCCAAAGTTATTAATAAGTAATAAAACTCAATATTTATGTCCCAACTCAATTTTTATGCAAATCTTATTATTTACTGTGTCTATATGATCAAAAGCATTTCTATATATTAATATGAGAAAAAAAAATAAAGAGAAAGAATAAAGAAAAGAAAAGAGAGTAGAAAATAAAAGAGTGTAAAGCAGAAATAAAAAATGTAAGAGAAAGCTATAAGAAGTATATACAATGGAATATTACTTACTGTTTATATTAATAGAGTTAAAAATAAAACATATTATTTACTATTATTTAGTTCTAATTATTATTAGTTAAAGCATGACAGATTATTTACAAACAAGCATAAGCAGTATAATCAAGAAAGTATAATTAGGAATAGCATTTGAAGAACATATAAACTTTTACAAGAAATAAATATGTTATTATTCCATTTATCATATTTTCATTACTCTTCTCTCCCTGCCCTCCCCCACCCTTTACCCACTACATAATCTAAATAGAATGTTATTGTTTAAACAAAGAAAAGAAGAAAAGGAGAAAAAAAAGAAAAAAAGTATCAAATTACTGACCTTACTTCTCTTTTCAGAAAGAGAAACAAATTGAATAATAGCTTGTTATTAGTTCCTCAGATATTTTGACTGGTTATGAAATAAAACATTTCTTTGCACACAGAGAATAACTTTGATTAAATCTTTTTCAGAACATTTGTGGCTTTCTGGAAATGCAGGAACTATATTTAAAAAGATTAATAATGAAGTAAAATGATGAGAGAAAAACAGAAAAAACATAGAACAAATCATTTGTTCTTTAGTCTCTTCTTCTTCTCTGAAGTCTTCCACGAAGTTTCAGTTGCCAGTCGCTTTAATGAAGGACTAGCCCATTCCATTTCCTCTATTTTATCCAAAATCTTATTTTTTTTGATAAACAGTAAAGCAGAGTCTATGTCATCAAAAATTTTAGGACCATCAGGAAGGAAGATTTTTAGCTTGGCAGGAAACAGAAGGTATGTTTTAAACTGTGCTTTTTTAAGCTCCCTTATTAGTGGCAGAAAAACTTTTCTTTTAGCTATTACCAAGGAAGAATAGTCATTGTATAAACGCACAGTTGTCTCATTAATCTTAACAGGAGCTTTAGCCCAAGCAGATTTAAGAACCATCTCTTTATCAAAAGATGACAGAAATCTAACTATAACTGATCTAGGATAGTTTTTGTTAGAGTTAGTATTAGCTATAGATCTATGTGCTCTTTCGATACAAACGGGAATGCTTCTGGTAAGTCTAAAGTTTTAGGGAGCCATGTTGTTAAAAAAGAAGTAATATTGTTACCTTCAATATTTTCTGGCAGTCCAAAAATCCTAATGTTATTGCGCCTAGATCTATTTTCCAAGTCATCCAGCTTTGTTTGTAAATGTGTATTTTGTTTCAGCAGAAACTCAATGTTGATTTCCTCTTCTTGGATTCTGATTTCCATGTCATTCACAGCTTCTTCTATGCCTGTCATCTGGATCTTCTGTTGCTGCAGGTCTATATGTAACAAGTCTATTTGTTTTGTAGTTTTTTCTATGAAGGTATCAATTTTAGTATCCATTTTATCCATCTTAGCAGTAAGTTGCTGGATTATAGTTATCAGAGACTGAAGTTCTTTCTTGATGCTGGAGTCTTGAGAATTTGTCTTACTGGAACTCATTTCAGACTGATAAACTGACAGGAAAATTTCCAATGTGATTTCTGACAGGAATATTGTTAAAATGTCCTTTCTTTTTTAGATATAGTTCAAGAAATATATAAAACAAACATATTTAGAAAGAAAATTACTTCAAAAATTAATTTTTTAAGTAATTAATTCCTGTCAGTGTAATGAAATTGGTGGAGCTGAAGAAATCTGCTGCTATCCTGTGTTCATCCTTGGCCACGCCCCTCTCCCATATAGATTCTTGATTGTTAAGCTTATGACCTATCTACCTTCACAAAGCTTAAGTACCATACGCTTGTGATAAAAATGTAATGCCCCCATAAAAGTCAGTACTTTTTTAAGTACATTAACAAACTAGTTGTTCTGATTGCAAGGACATTATTATTCTGTCTTCCTGTTAGGCATTACATAATGTACCTTTTGTAATTTATTTCCCCAACATTTTATCAAATGCAAAGTGCCTTAAACTTAAAATAGATAAAACAAACCAATCTGAGCTAAAAGGTTTCCCTGATCTGCTGTTAGCTGCCTCAGCAGTGGATTCCACACTGTGATCATTTATGTTTCTCAATATCTTTATAACACTTACTATTGCTAGCTTTAATTTTCTTCTAAAAGCATTTGTTACATTGTACTCACCAGATATTAGAAAGTTGATTTTTTTGGACATTGTATTGTCTTCTAATTAGTGTAGGTCTCTTTCAACAGAAATTTCCCTCCATAATGAGTTTATGCTATTACAGGGACCTCTGTACCGTTGTCTATACTTCAGAGGTCCCAAACATGTGAAGAAACTTTACATTTGTCTAGACATCTTGGCATCCTCACAGGTAATCAGGTATAAAACAGAGCGGTCATAAACATAATGTCAGCAGGGTGATCAATTCAGTTAAAGTAAAAAATCACTGTTCTGGAGTGAAGTTGCTCTGAGACTAGAATCCTTCCCTCATTTGCATCATATTCTGGCCATCTGAGAGCATGTGCCCCACTGGTCTTCTATAGAGGTCTGTTAATGAATATAGTGGAAAAACACAAAAGGCCCAGGACATTATGATTATTGTTGTCTGATGCTGAACTTGCATTTGTGACAGAGACCTGGTATGATGTGAACGTTGGCTTTAATTTGGCAGCTGATATATGACCAGGTCTTTCTGTTATTCATTTCCACAGATATATAGTTTCATAGTCATATGCATTAGATCTGGGTTTGATGTGACTTAGTATCCTAGTAGGACTATCACCTCTTTTTAATATTTCCTTGGTGCAGGATCAACTGCAGATGCATTCTCCTCTACTTTACCCAGATCATCTGAGGGTATTTCTGCAAGATATAACCAATTTCTTAACTGGTTCTTTACAGATCCATGTCACTTTTTAGATTTGGGTGACTATAGACTGATGACAACACCATAATCAGATAATTTCATCAGATATCAGATAATGCAAGACTTTGTGTTCCACTTGTTACCTCTGTACCTGTATGTGGACATGACCATTGGATTTGATCTTCCAACTGAGTATGATGAACAGCATGAATTGAAGCCACTGTAATTGGCCTGATAACTACTGACTTACTTCAACCTAGGGCAGCTCCATGGTTGGTCACATGATATTCAGCAGACACAGTTCAGCAACTGACAAAATGGGACTTTTTTTTTTCTTTGATACATTTGCTGGATCCCTCTTGAACAAACTACAGAAGATACTGAATTTTTGGTGGTTGTTTATTAGGTCATAGCTAATGCTCTGGATGAATTTGCAAAGGCTTATATATGTCCTTTGTCAACTGGTAGTCAGTCAAGAGCTCTGTGAACATAGAAGATATGGATGAAGATTGAAGCACAAATGGAGGTGATCATGCCTGCTGATGAACAAACTTAAACTGGGTGACCATTATTCACTCTGTTGGTCAGCAGCCTTGAATAATAAGGCAGAATCTTATTGCCTTTTGACATTACTGTTATATTTAATCATACAGCAATTTTTTCTCACTGTGAACATCTTGTCAGTCCATCTCATCTATTAAACCACGAGGTAATTTCTATTTCAGATATGAGGCTATTGCATACTTTTTTGCTGATGAGGTCACCAAATTAGAAAGAAACTTCTCAAAAATGCTTGCAGTGTGCTTACAGATGACCTGACTGGCACTGGCTGAAAATTGTATTTTGTTATTTTGACTTTGATGAAACCATGAAGCTCACTGTACCTTTTTAGCCAACCTACTGTAAGCTGACTCTAGTCAAACAAGGTTGCTTCTATATTGCCTGGAAACTCTGGGTTTGATCAAGCAATCTTCTCTGAGTACAGGCATTCTTCATCATCTCTTAAAGTGGCCATTATATAGACTGCCTAAACCAGTCTCCATGGTCATTAATAAAGCCTTTCACTGTGCTGACTTTCCTCAGTTCCTTGACCGACTGGCTAAATGTGTATTCGGAAAGGGCCTGTTTAACTATTTATCAGACTACCTGGCCTGCAGGATTGTAGTTGCAGCATTAGCAACACCAAAAATAGTACTTCTTAACTCTTGTGTACTACATATTCAGTCCTGGGCCTGCTTTTATTCATTTTAATTATAATTCCATTTTAATTTCAAGACTCCATTCTGCATGTAGACATGATTCTTCTACTAATATTTGGGGAAACTATTGTTAACATTCAGAGGTACTTATGGCAGCACTCTCACCCTATAATGGCCTAGTTTGACCAAAGGAACCTAAAGGTCATTACTAGTTGAACATCTATCATGATATTTGTGACATCTTAGAGACTTGCCAAGATGCCACCTCACTTGATCAATGACCAGCATAACTCTTCTGTGTCCCAACTCCTTTATTTAAAATTCTTGAATGTGTGGCATGATCCAAATATGTCATTCATGTTCACACTCAATGGGCTGTCCTACCATTTAACTCTCAGCTTAAATTCTCCAGCAACAGTCTCATTCCCAAGCTGAAGAATAGGCTATCATTGCTCTGTCTTGAATTAAATTGCAACACCAGCACTAAGGGTTGCAAATAATGAAAAAATATGAATGTCTGTTAATGATTTATAGTCTTAGAGAACTTCCCAGTACAATCCTTGAGAAGTTACTTGGCTGCCAGCTAAGAAATGGGCTAGTTTTCTCATGTGTTGTTTATTCACAAAGTTCTGTTAGACAGCTACTACTGTCTCCATTTCAACAACTTCACATAACTCCCTCCAGAAGCTTTCAGAGGTCTTATAGGTCCTAGGAAAATTGAGTCAGACTGGACAAACCAGAACAAAAATAAAACAAAAAACATCGACCACTGTGTATGGCAGAAATGGCAATGGGACACAGACCAGGAACTTGAAGCAAAAAAGTTTTAATAAAAAGCACACTGAGTGAGTGCTTTCACCAGTAAAACTGGCTTCTTCAGAGTCGTATGAACACACCCAGCATCACAACTCTTTAATATCATTACCTAAAATCAATTACTCAATTATCCAATAAAAGTTGTTATCAAAGTCTTGTACGTTAGTCACATCCAACACATAAATATACCTATCAAAGGTATTAAATGCAAACATTATTTACACAATGCATCTTATCCCAAATTTTTTTGTGTTGGTCTGATGTTTAATAATCAACAACCTAAATCTAGTAGTAATCTAATAATACTACTAAGTAACGTCCTATGGAATAATTAATTCTTGTGATATACTCATGGTTAACCATACTGATATATAAAATTTAATAAAAAACAAAACAAAAAAACATGTATTCAAAACATTAAAATTATATGTGCATATATATGTGTGTATACTTTAGATTACTACTAGATTTAGGTTGTTGTTGATTATTAAACATCAGACCAACACAAAAAAATTTGGGATAAGATGCATTGTGTAAATAATGTTTGCATTTAATACCTTTGATAGGTATATTTATGTGTTGGATGTGACTAACTTACAAGACTTTGATAACAACTTTTATTGGATAATTGAGTAATTGATTTTAGGTAATGATACTAAAGAGTTGTGATGCTGGGTGTGTTCATACGACTCTGAAGCAGACAGTTTTACTGGTGAAAGTGCTCAGTCGGTGTGCTTTTTATTAAAACTTTTTTGCTTCAAGTTCCTGGTCTGTGCCTCATTGCCGTTTCTGCCATACACAGTGGTCGATGTTTTTTGTTTTATTTTTGTTCTGAGTTGGTTCCTGTATTGGATCTGGTGTTTTAGTCAGACTGGACAAACCTCCAAGAAACTTGTAGAATCTTGATGCAGCCCATAATCATTTAGGTAGCACTGTCTTGAACAGTCTCCCTTTTGACTTCAGGAATCCTGCAAGTCATGAAAATGTTCAGCGCATGAAGACTTGACTGAAGTTGCTAGAGAAATGAGCCCCCCCCCCCCCCGTGCAGCTTGTTTTTAAAGGCATAACTGCCCTCACCTTGATTATCACCCTGTATCACATTTACTGTAGTATGTTTATTAGTTAGAAGTAGTAGTACAACAGACTGCACGTAATGCCATCTTCATAGGTTCATAGGTAGGTACTAGGCTATCTGCCCAAGGGCCTATGTAAGTCTAGCCAGCAAGGTACCATAGTATGTTCTCTAGTCAGTATTATTTCAATAAGATAGATTTCCATGCAAGGCCTTAATAAAGAGGCAAAACATCAAGAAGTACATCAATACTCTAAGCTACTATGACTATCTGATGGCAAGGGAATCACATTGCACACAGACACAGAGAAGTAGAATCCATTTCCTTCCTAAAGATATATTACTACAGATCTATTTCTATGACACCCCACTTACTATTTTTTACTCAGCAAAGGTATAACTAGAAACTAGATACTTTACTATTTTGCCACATGTGATAATAGAACAGTACTGAAATTTTAAGTAAAGATAACACATTCAGCAATTAATATTTCAGTTCTTGTCTTCACTTCAACTGCTTGATACAATCACTGTACGTGTAAGGCTTGGCATAAGTCAAACATATGAAACAATGTAAGGAGGCATAGTAGATATGTCATACAGTGCCTTCATCATAGACATCTGTAAAGGCCCATTCTTCACTGATCATGACAGCACTTCATGATGATGCATGTGGTTCTTCTCAGTTCATAAGGCTATTATTACACATTTGATCTTGTGAACAATGTTCTGCCCCTGTCTGTGAAGTAGTCTTTCAATATGTCACTTTCTGTATCTATATGACTCTAATAAGGTGGTAATAATGACAGTGGATTATCCCTGGGCAAGACCTCCATATAGGAGGGGGTGGTAATGAGATGTGATTGGAAGCAGTCAGTTTTTGTCATGTCAGTAACCATAGGTCTTTCTCTTATACATCATTTGTGATAGAAACCTTTAAATTAAAGAAAGAATTATTGCATGTAATGTTATCAGGAAATCTCTGGATATGACTGCTATATATTGGCATTCTGGGGAGGCTGCAGTAGTCATGGTAATAAAATGCAGATATGGGAGGAGTTTGGTAAGGTAACTGAGAATGACTTTCACACCTGATTGTGGGTTTGGTCTTCATACATAGCCCCAGTTTGACAGCTTATCAGAGTATTAGGGCTATGAGCTGTTAATGAACTGCTTTGTAAAGTCTAGTGTTTAATTTCCTTAGCCTCCATTGTTGATTGTGTGACTCTGAACAAGACATATAACCAGCAGTGCTTTAAGGCCTTCAGGAAATTGTACTAGGCTCCTCAATAGTCTTCTGGATGACACACTAGAAAGGCTCTATGAACCTACTTCCTTCTCAAAGATGTTCTGAACAACCATTCAGCCACTGGAGATGGGGGGGGGGGCACTGCCCAGGTTGTTTTCAGACTTGTAATATTGTCAGGAAGTGGAAGGAATGCTTTTATAAAGTACTAAATCCAAAAGATATTCCATCTTCTAAAAATGTAGTTTCAGAAACACCTAGTAGCCAAAATTTGTTTATTCATTAAACATTTGTTTACTGGGAAAGTCCAACTTGGAATGAAGCCAATTTTCAGTGGAGGCCCAGGGAGAAATGCTCCAGACACATCTTTGTATGCGGGAGGAAAGCAGAGCACCCGGAGGAAACCCAGATGAACACAGAGAGGACATGCAGACTCCTTACATAAGGCACCCCAGCTGAGAATTGAACTGGAGATCCTCTTGCTGTGAGGTAACAACGCTGCCGTTGCACCACTGCGCCATCCAAAATGTAGTTCATTACTGTATTTTTACAATAATTTCAATGGTTTTTGTTTGCTTTGGCTATCTGACAACATACTACTTCTTTCAACACCTCCTTCTCTTCTGAATTTTGTACCTCCTGTGCCCAAATCCCCATTCAGACTTTAGGTTTGTTGGAAATCCCTGAAACAGGTGCAGTGGGTTAGGTATATGCAGGGTTGGGAAGCATAAAGGAAAAATAAGATACTGCAGTGCCACAGATACTGACCCAAGGGGTCAACAAATCTAGTTGCATCTTAATACTTCCTTGGTATGCCAGATGACATACTCAGGAAGTGGCATGCACTCCACCCTACCTACACAGTGGCATTTTCTTCCTATTGCCTTGCCTATCTTGCTTATTGATATTGCCTTTATAATATGGTTACAGTTTCCACTGGAATCAATATCAAAGGAATGTCCCCATCATGACTCCCTAACCATAGCCCATGAAAACATTGAAGTTTTAAAACTTCAAATGTTATAATATCGAACCCTTTAGAGAGAAAGCTAACAATAGCGAAGCCTCAGAACATCAAAATTTTACCTAGGGTAAGATTTCAGTGGTCCATTCTGTTGCTTCGCTATTTACAGCATTGTGGTGCGATGGTTATGGACCAGGTTTAGGGACATGAGCGAACGGAGATTATGGCTTGGGTTCAGGTAAGTGTGGTGCGATGGTTATGGACCGGGTTAAGGTAAGTGAGCAAACGGACTGAGGTAAGGTGAGTGTGCAGTAGTTAGGGACTTTAGAGTTAGGGCGTGGGTGAGGTGAGTGTGCAGTAGTGACAGACTTTAGGGTTAGGGGCGAGTTAAGGGAGTTAGAGTTAGGCCACGGGTCAGGTAAATGTGCAATTGTGTGGACGTGAGGGTTAGGGTAGGGTAGGTGAGTTAGGGTTAGGGAACGGGTAAGGTGAGTGTGCGATAGTTAGGGACCTTAGGGTTAGGGTTGGGTTAAGGTAAGTGGGTAGCTAGTGGTGTATGTCTGGTTTAGTGTATGGTTTCGTGAAGTGTATGTGTGTGGATTATTTATTTTGGTGTGCTTGAGTTGTGTGCATGTTTGTCGGAACAGCAAATTTTTTCCCTGGGAAAAAATCCTCTATTCTGACTGTTCGGTTTTCTGGTGTTTTGATTGAATGGGTTCGATATTATAACATTCAAAGTTTTTAGACTTCAATGTTATAATATACACCTGAAAAAGACATGCAGACATTGCCTTGTCATTTTTCTTCCATCCCTACATCAACTCTTCCATCTCCTGGCTCACTTAATTAACCCTGTTCAATTAAAACATAGTCAGGGTTTAGTCTTTCTATGCCATGAACATGAATGCAGGACTGGATACATTTCTGTAGAAAATATGACTGCGCTGATTAAACTGTTCAGCTGTGACAAGGCATCAGAAGTGAATTGGTGTGAAAGTAAATGCTGAGGTTACTAGACATTATTCTGGTTTTGTGTTTGACACACCATTTCAGTGCTGCATGCAAGACAGGGCAGTGCTTCTAAACTTTCAAACTGGACTCTGTTTACAAAAAAGGGAACAGGAGGATGTGTTCCAGCTGTACAGTGATGACACTCTTCAACCTCTCTAGATAGGTCTATATTGCCATAACAAAGGTGGTGCAAACCAGGAAATTGCCCAAGTCACAACTTGTAGAAAGCAGCAATTGTGATTGCTTAATGACATCTTGAAAACTTGTATTGATTGTTCTTTAAGATACAGTTTGACAGTTAACATTAAATGATTTTTTTGGATGACCTATGGACAAGGTGTGGTGCTCCAAATGAATATGCTTCCCACAACACAATAATACTTTGCTTCAGCAATACCCTAGGATACTAGAATGGACACTTTGTCTTAAAACCAAGCCTCTGGTCCATGAGAGTCAGGGCAGAATCTTCCATGGAATAGTTAATCAAACTTATTTTTCATATTTATGCATTAGAGGAATCTTAGGAGTATGCCAGCACAATATAAATGTGTTTTGCAGACCTGAAAAAGGCATATGAACAGTGGCACAGCTATCTCAACTAGCACCCTATGCCAGTCCCATGATCTTGTGGCCTACCACCCCAACTCTTACTAGAAGAGCAAAAAAAGTCTTCTTCATCTTACTATTCCATTGGCAACCTACAGTACAGCACCAATCCACAGCCCAGCTCTTAAAGTGAAGAGCAAAAAAAAAAAAACCTCTGGATGCTCGCATCCCCTTGACATTTTCTTCCCATGGCAACAGCTCCTTTTGCCCCATCCTTACATGTTACTGCACATGAATACATACCTCAGAGTCACTAGTGATAGACTCTACAACACTGTGATGCCCCACAACCAGTACTGTATACAATTCGGTCTCTTTATTTTAGGAGACAAAACTATGCAGCATTGTCAACATTAACTTGAATTCCTTCAATGTAAGTAAAGTGAATCTTGTCTCCTCTTCTTTCTGAACTATTCTGGAATAGTATATCAAGACTCATCTCTGCTTTGAAGAGTATCTGCTTTGAGAACATGAAGCTTGGAACTTTATTTTATGTAGATGGTGTTGCACTCTTAGCCTTATGTTGTTCTTACCTCAAGTATGCATTAAAGTGGATCACTGTGGAGTGCAAAACGGTTCAAAGCAGTTAAGTAACATGTGATCTTGTTCACCTGTGAAGGTAAAGAAGATCAGAATGTTGACCAGAAGGTACGTATAACAGTGTTAGCACTGCAGTTGTTCTACTAAACTTGAGTCACAGTCTTAATCTGCTGTTCATTCTATGTTCTCATATTCACCTATGTTCACAGACTTTGGGTACTACCTGAAAGGAAGAAATCCTACATACAAGCATCAGAAATAAAATAACTTCATGGAGGAGTTGAGCTCTAACTCCATGGCAGGGAAAGGGAGCCAGCAGTCCAGGAGGCTGTCAGAGAATAGCTTCTGCGCTTATTGCTTGACAGGTGTCAGCTGAGATGGTTTGGGCAACTAATGAGGATGCCTCCCACTGAAGACGTACCAGGCAGAAATGTTCCTGTAGCACAGCAGATCAGATAGGCTATGTCCCATAGCTTACCTTGGAACACCAGCCACAGGATGGGCTGAAAACTATTGTCTCTTTAGGGAAACCTAATCTATCCTGTCCATTTTGCTACCACCATGACCCTCACTCAGACAAATGATGTGGAAAGTGGATAGATAGGACTGCTGATTTTTTTGGGAGCTACTTCCACGAGGAGGAGAACAGTGATGTGAGCAGCATATGACATCATTAATGTCACACTGCATCTAATACCCATAAAGACAATAAAGCTATATCAAAAAGCACCTTTTATGTATATAATATCTTCAGTATCCTGATTAAAAAAATATATTAGTTAACTCGGTTTAACTGAATTGAGTGCAAACTGTGTATTACTGTCAGGCAATTTTTCATAAAGTTTAAATATGGATGAGAAACAAACCATAGTAAGGCTTTACTAAGTCTAATGCTATTAGCTGGCAGAAAAGCAATTATTATAAATATGAAATCAAAATCCAAATCAACTTTAATTGAAGTGCTCCATATTTTAAAGAAGATAAAATAACGAGAGAGTTGATCTTTAGAAAAGGGAAGGAGCAAATTAATAGAAACATATGGAACCTGTGGGAGCAATGCACACAGAATGATGCCCAGGAGGGGAAGGGGGGTTTTAGGAAAGACAGGAATTGAACAATTTTTATAATGTTGGAGTGAATAATTGTTAAAAACAAATAAAACATATATGATGTAACATACGCATGATATTTCAAATGTTGATATTGTTTGTTTTCTTTTCTATTAATGGATGTGTCTATATCATAAGTGATAATTTAATAAATGTGTTTAAAAACTAAACTATGTAACTGTGAACAAAATTAAATTAGAAAACATTTCAAGTCCAGCAGACAAAATACACAGGTTAACACCAGCTGTTGCGGAGAAATGCATTCACAATAAATGCTTGACATTTTAGCACCATTTAAGAAGCACTCTGTCTGTATGAGATAATGCTAGGAGATACACTTCTTTATATGTTTTTTTTTTCTTATATTTCTCTGTGCACGCTTTGAATTAGACTGCACCCACTGTCTATATTAAATGCATGTTTGCATGTAAATGTGTCAATTCCTTATGGTCTACTTCAAACAGACCTATTGTTTGTATCTTTAAGCTCTGTCTTCTGTCACTGTGCCCTTTATTTTTATTTAATTACTGCATCAGGTGACAAAAAAGCTTCAGTGTTTTTAAAAGGTTAATAAAAACCTAAATAAAAGCAACTTCTCATGTGACTCATATCTTATATTTACGATGACTGAAGGATAAACTGTGTAACTTGAGGTGAGTCACCAGAACTTGCAAACTGAAATGTTGCTGTTTTTTTCCTTCACAAGTTGCCATTAAAGGAGGAATGGATCTCAGTAGTCACTTTCAGAGCAGAAAACTAAACAATTGCCTTGATTTCGCTCCCACTCATAGTACCTAGTATCTGGCTTGGGGGTTGATTTAATTGCTGTTTGTTGTTAGATTTAATCGTAGTGCGGTATTGTCTCCTTATGTTTGCAGGGACTTAGCATACTACTCAAGTATAGTGAACACAAAGGATTAAAGAAATATACCTTTTTTAAATAAAAAAAATTCTGTGTCCATTAAAGTGTGATGCTATATGATGTCAGATATTTTGTGATCCAGAAAGTAACAGTATATTTAGATTCTGCATGACTTAGAAGGGAGTTTGTTTTTACATTATTCATTTATTTGCAGCATAATTATCATATTTTGTACGAATTTATCTACTCAGAAAATATCACAGTAGAAAGTACATTCACCACACATAGTTGTTTGTTAATACTAATATTGTATGGTTTCAAGAAACCAGTTAGTAAAACCACACAAATGAAAGGCACAGCAGGTACTGCAAGTTGTTGCCTGTAGTTGTGAAAGACCTGTTAATGGGTGCTGTACAAACTGGGTGACTTATTGGTTCATTGAAACTAATGGAAACAGAAGTAAAGGAAAATTAGAGCATAACAAGAAGAGGAAAATACAAGTAGCAACATTGTAAGGTAATGTAGGGCTGGAGTGGAAGCAAGGTAGGGTAGGAGTGCAAGGTAAGGCATATATAAGTGGAAGGTAAGGCGTATATAAGTGGAAGGTAAGGCATATATAAGTGGAAGGTAAGGTGTATATAAGTGGAAGGTAAGGCATATATATTTTTGTGGGTACAGGTCCCCATTTTATATATAAAGAGAAGGGAGGACTGAGATGAAAAAGGAAGAGGAATTTAGGGAGTGGAAGGCAGGGGGTACACAACCGCAGATAGAAGACCACAGATGAACAGTGGTTAATGTGGACACACAAGGGGAGACATGGGAGACACATATACAAATAAAGGATATACATGTGACTGACTGGGACTCAGTAGGTGGTGGTCCTAGCACAGTGTGTCCTATGGCATGGGGCACAACTGACACTGGTGTCAGGTTATGTGCAACAAGTCTGATGCAGACTTTAGGAGGGGCTGGTGCATGTTGGTCCAATATGCCATTACCCTGTCATCCATTGCTTCTGTCACATACTCCAGCTCTTGCAAGGCTGGGGCCATTGACTTGAGTGAACTACCTGCCTATGATAGTTCAGAATCTTCCCTGTACACACTGCATACAGATGGTTTACTTTGAAAATCTCCCTGTTCCAAACATCGAGTACATATATCACCTCAAGATTTTCTCTAAAGTCGATATGCTGAATATTGACATCCATTAACATAACACCGAAAGCCTCTCAAGACCCAAGAACAAATGCTAACATGGATCCAGAAGGGGGGCAAGATTGGACAGTTGGTAATCATGGTATTCATCATTCTGACTGTTGATATACAGGATTCTCACAGCTGGACACAACCTTTGGAGCAGCAAGATTTTCATGGTAAACCCATGCAGACGGTCACCCACAACAGCCAACCTAGGATAACCTGCTACCTGCCAAAGAAAATAAATAATACTAGAAGCATAATTATGAAAATTAGAAAACAAGTGTTTTAAAGGCCATACTGTAGATAGAAGAGATATGATATATTCATTATGTAGTTCAGGGCATTTGTACCTCTCCTCTGGTTCCCATTTCTGGAGATCTATAACGTTACAGTTGCATGTGTCATTACACAGTTGCCCACACTGCTGACAAGTATGGAGGATACAAGCTGCCCCAGACAGCTGGTCTTCCAGGTTTAACCAAGTATCCACCTTTATGAAAGGGCCTGTATTACATCTACAACAGCCACACCCTGAACCGACTGTGCAACAGACATAACAAGATTATGCTATATGCTGCATACCAGGCAAGCAACCCAGCAACAGTTGCAAAAACATCAAGTGGCAATTCATTTAAGAAGAAGCACAATGCCCCTACAGTAACCTCCACAAAGAGAAAATGCAGGAACCACAAAAACAAGTAAATGTGACTAAAATCTGGAAACATCTTAAGACACGGACTGAGGATGAAAAAATAATAATCACAAAACTTTATTAAAAGAGTCTAAGTGCTTTCACCTTATGTTTGAAGGTTTCATCAGAGATATAAACAAACAGAAAAATACTGATTTTATACAACTGGTATCCAACAGGAACAACCAATGAAAATAATGTATCAATTAATGATGCAAAACATATAGCTTCTTAAAATTTAAAGTGCATATACTCTATTGTCAACACTCAGATCTTTCTCATCAATAATTAAATATATACTGAAATTATATAGTGAAAAAATTAAAATGTGTATTTACAATTTAAAGTTTACAAATTGAAAATAATGAACTACCATGCAACACATTGCTTAGAAAAAAACGTGTCAATAGATTACTTTAAATCAACAATCAGCAGTATTAGTTAGGTTAGCAGATACTTTAAAGTACTTCAATGGTGAATATTACCATTAAGAAACAGGAGTAGCCATGGATCGTAGGTTTGCCCCTCTCTATGCAAATCTGGTTTTAGCTGATTGGGAACACCAAAAAGTATTTGCTTCAGCCCATTATAAAAAAAATACTTCAGATCCTTAGATGATATCCTTCTTTTGTAGAAGGAAGATATAACAGTTTTGAAGTATTTTTAGATGAATTACAGAAATCAACTAGCTTTTTTAAATTTACATGCACTCATGGTATTGACACTATCAACTACCTTGATGTTACTATACACAATTTCACAGAGAAGTCTTACACTTCAAACATATATAGGAAGGAGAGATGCCCATACTCTTTACTTAACTACAATTGTTTTCTTCTTTTTTATCAAAAAAGAAACCTAATAAAGGGTCAAATAGTATGCCAGTCTAGATTGGTATCTCTAGACATAGTGTTTCAAGTGGAATTGACAAAACTATGTAATATGCTTTATGAGAATGGGTACTCCAACTCCCTTGCTGAAAAAATTAGAGATGAAACACTCGAGGAAAGAGAAATTAAATTTGCACCCATATTACTGGTCAACATGGATATTGATTCAGCTTCAGTTATACAAGTCACTGACAAAGTTCGCAGAAAAGATAAGATAGGTGCTATATTAATTAAATACAACTTTCAAGCCCCAGTTATAAGGAAAAATTATACAGGAGACATGGGACAATGTCTTTTCAGATGACACAAAGCAAATATTAGGAACATATCATAAAATTACATCTAGCAGAGGACTAAACTTAAAAAAATCTTTGAAAGTAACAATGATAGTAACAGCCATAGGTTACGAAATTGAGGATGATGAAATGTAGATTCTGTAAGTACTGCAAATTTATTAATGTAGGTCCATATGCATCAGTAGATAATTCTGATAGAACAGTAAGGTGCTCAAGAATTTGCAATTGCACTGTTTGTTGTCTACTTAGCTACTTGCATGTCTTACAGAACATTCTATATAGGGAAGATGAATAGAATGTTGAAAGAAAGAATATATGAACACGTCTATGACACTAAAAAATGTAAATCCACCAATGCACATTTTAGGCATGCATTAGAATGCCCAAACTATAAGAGATTTTCATTTGTTTGTTATAGATAGAGTTTGTTTTTATGAGAGGGAGGCAATATAGAACTCCTATTAGAAAAGAAAGAACTCCAAATGGCAGTTCTATCTAGAAGCTACAAAAAGACCTTGGTCTAAATAACAAAGTATCAATCAGCAGTATACTTAAAAGGAGAGCATAAACCTTAAAGTAATCTATTGACATGGCTTTTCTATACAATGTGTTGTATGGTAGTTCATTATTTTCAATTTTTAAACTTTAAATTATAAATACACATTTTAATTTTTTTACTATATAGTTTCAGAGTATATTTAATTATTGATGAGAAAGACTTGGGTGTTGACAATAGAGTATGTGCACTTTACATTTTAAGAAGCTACATTTTTTGCATTATTAATAGATACATTACTTTATTGGTTGTTACTGTTGGATACCAGTTGTATAAAATCAGTATTTTTGTGATTGTTTTTTTATCGCTGGTGAAGGCTTCAAACAGAAGGTGAAAGTGCTTAAATTATTTTAATAACATTTTGTGATTATTATTATTTTTTTGTCCTTAGTCCATGTTTTAAGAAGTTTCCAATTTTGAGTCATATTTACTTGTTTTTATTATGGTTCCTGCATTTTCTCTTTGCAGAGGTTGCTGGAGGGGTAAGGTGCTTCTTCTTAAATTAGTTGTCACCTGGCAAGCAGTCTGCATGGAACACTGCCATCAGTGGTGTTTGCCACAAATCTAAGGGAAAACAATATAGCAGTCTGAGATCCATACTCTGTATGGGACTTTAAATTGTATGTACTGCACGATACTACCACATAATTGCAGTACGTGCAGAGACATACATACAGCTTGCATGCGCACACAGTTATGTACTGCATGCTGGTAATGAGCACCAACATGTATCTATTCTTTGTATCAGTGGTATACTTCTGCAAAACATAAGTTGGCAGCTGGAAAGCCACCCACCACATGTATCCACTCTTTCATATGATGTTTTATGCCATATTGGCATCCTGTGTGTCTATGCATTGGAGTAGGCAGTGTTAAATAGAAAGAAGGGAGGATTTAATTACAGTTCATGACTTTGCTGATGTGCAAAAGATAAACACACATTAATGTTGACTGACCCCCACGTATAGTGTTACCTGCCACAGATATGACTATAGGGGACAACCACAGACATTAACCCTGCCATCATATTCTGACTCCTGGAACCTTTGCTCATATGTGCTGTCACACACTCGCTGGTAGGGAAGTACCCACTCAAGACAGCATACAGTGGATCCTTGTAAGTTACATACCCCAGGTATATTCCTGCAAAGGTCAGCCCCCTACTTCTACATACCATGCTACATACTGGGTGAGTCCTCTGTCCAACACATATATGACCCTCCCGACACAGTCTGACCATTCTTGTCTAACCCACAACTGATCTAATGAGCAGTGCTGCTGTCACTGTGTCATTGTTACTTCTGGGTACCCACACATAGCATTCCAGTACTGTGGTCTCCTGTCCTCCTAGGTGTAATTGACTGTAAAGTACTGGAAATGCAGTGATAAATCAGCACACTGCACATGATACATACATGCCCACAATATGTCAGAGTACCAGTGGTGCATAAAATCAGCAACCATCACAGGCTTCCCCCAGACATGCTGGTAGTGTTTGGATTCAATGAACAGTTGTGCAGGGTTATAATCCAGGCACAATCTGCAGCTATTCATGGTGAAATAGAGATTAAAGACATTGTTTGTGGCTTCCCAAGGATGTGGCGTACCACTGCCTGGGCATCCACTAGTCCAAATAATTCAGGGTTGATGCTATGATTGCCCTCATGGAGTCAGTGATGTCACACATATCATTTTAACCACCTCTATATGGATGTTAGACACATACCAGCAGTGCACATACTTATGGAGGTTTAAATTGACAACCAAGCATGAAACACAGTCTGCATCAGCCATAATTGGGTATGGGACATATGCATAGCATTGCTGGGGTTTACCACATCATAGGGTAGATGGGGTGGAATGTTTAATTTGCAGACACCCCTTAGGTAATGTTCCATCAGCTCTGCATGACTATATTCCCAAGGCCATTCTGGCAACAGTGTCTATGTATCACAGGACCCTACTAAATACTCCATTAGTGCTGCCTGCATGACTCCTCATTGCAGTGGCCATACTGCATAGGCTTGTATTAGCAACCTCAACCATTTAATGGAGGTGATCATCTTTGATATTGACAGCACCCCCTCACTATGACCCCTGCCTTTGTCTCTATTGAACAGCAGCTCCCCAGAGCCAGTAATATAGACTGCCTTGGGTCTGTGTGTCACTGAGCACCTATGCAAATGATGATGATATGTGTGATCAATCACCATGCTTCTGTCTGTGTGGTGTGGCTTGCTCCTCTTCAAAACATACAGTAATTGCCTCTTTTAGTTTTGCTTTTTTCCCCATAATTCAGGTATTCACATTTAGAAATTTTTTATAGAGAGCCCTCTTAATCTGCTGCTCCTGTGATCATTTTGAAGTATTTAGTCTCACTATTGTGGCATCTCAGCTGCTATGGAGCATACTTTTGCCTTGCATACTTGTGACACAGTAGTAATATGACATTATACTATGTACCACTGACTGCCAGACCTGGTCTTGTAGATGCTGGTCAGCATACCTCACCCCAACAATTAATGCCAATGTGTACTGTGTACTGTAGCAAGGCACCATTTTCAGCAGGGTTGAAGCTGTCCAACCTCTAACATCCCTTTTAGCTTCTGGACATGCAGACACATGTGCACTCATGACACAATTAGTTATAGATTTAATCCTGCTAGAACTGTTAGGATGACACCTACAGACAAAAGGGGTACATTAGGTTAGCCATATTATTTATTTATTTATTTTGTTTGATTACCGGGTAATGTACGACTGGGCATGAGGCCCATTTTCAGTGGAGGCCCGGGGAGAAAAGCTCCATGCATACAAACAGACAGTATTAAACAATCAAAGTGAACATGTATTAATCAACAATGTAAAAGCATGTCACTAAAGAAATTAGTTATATAACAATAATTAGCAAATAATGAACAAATAAATTAACAAATTTAACAAAAAATGGCACAGTTAGTGATAAAAACTGGCCGCACGAGTTGATAGTGAGAACAGTGTGATACAGTAATTGCAAGATAGAGAAATGCAGTCTACATAACAGTTAAAGACAAAGCAGTATATGTGTATACATTGCTAACTGAAACTGAGTATAGACTCAAGATAGCCTTCAGCAGTTAATAGTTGTAGCTGTGAGAATGAGCTAATTTGGGGTAATGTATGCGAGTAGTAGGTAGCTTAACCAATGAGTATGGCAGGTGCAGAGCTAGCATTTTGCTAGATGTTACTTAAGGAGGTGGTTGAGGAAGAGTGTTCCACAGTTTGCAATTTTATGGGAAAAAAGGGTGGTGCCCTGTGTGTTGTGGGCTTGGGTAATATCTTTAACAATAGTTTATTTGAGGATCTTAGGGCTCTAGGATTGCTTTTGGGTTGGACTAGATTGGTGAGTGCTGGGCAGTTGTTAGGTTTGTGAATTATATTGTGGGCTATGGACAGTTGGTTAAATGTTAGAAGGTTTGATAGTTCTAAGCATTTAAGTTGGGAGAGTACAGAACAGTGGTGAGTTCTGTAAGGGTAGTCTGTGGCAAATGTGGCGATTTTGTTGTAGCATGATTCCAGATTATTTAGGTCAGATTTATGAATCTTTGTAAATACTAGGGAGCCGTAGAGGAGGGTGGAGAGTAGATGTGTGTGGACAGTAGCTAGTCTGGCATTGTCTGTAAGGTAAGTTTTAATTCTGTAAAGGGTGCCAAGTTTGGAGTGGACTTTTTGATGGTGAGGGAGATGTGGGTTTCAAACCTTAGGTTATCATCGACTGTGACACCTAGAAGTTTGTCTTGACTGGTGAGATCTATTTTGGTTCCATTTGTGGAAAGGATAAAAAGTGGAGTCAGACATGTTTTGGGTTTATTGTAATTGAAGACAATTAACTTGTTTTTTTTTTTTGGGTTAAGAATGACTTAATGGGTAGTGAGGTAGTTTTTTATGTCCTGAAAAGATTTTTGCATTTTTGTTTGTAGGTCCTGGGGGGTGGGGGCTGTGCAGATTAATGTAGAGTCATCAGCGTATTGGACTTTGGAGGCTAGTTGGGTTGAAGAGCTGAGATTGTTAATAAAAATTGTAAAGAGACGGTGGCCAAGTATGGATATTTGGGGTACACCAACAGTGATGGGTAGAAGGGGGGACAGGGTGCTCTCCCATTTGGTGGCTTGCTGATGGTTAGAGAGATAATTATGGAACCAGGACAGGGCTGTTGTGTTGAAGCCATAGGGTGATAATTTATTTAGTAGGATTTGGTGGGAGACAGTGTCAAAGGCTTTTGACATGTCAAGGAATATGGAGGAGACCATTTAGCCTCTGTTTATAAGATCTTGAATGGTGTTTGTGAAAGATAGCAGGGCAGTACTGGTACTATGTTTTGGCCTAAAGCCATGTTGTGTGGGGGAGAGGAGTTTGTGATTAAGGAGGTGGGCAAGGAGTTGGGAATGAATGCATTTTTCTAAGATTTTGGCTCGAGGGGAGAGTATGGCTATGGGATGGTCATTAGTTAGATCCTTAGAAGGACCGCCTTTGTGTAGGGTAATGATGTGGGATATTTTCCATAGATGGAGTACATATTGTTCAGAGATAGAATAGTTGATTAGCACTGATATGCTATAGGTGACTGAGGGGGCAGCAATTTTAAGGAATTCATTAGGAAATTTATCAGCTGCTAGACAGCAGGGTTTGAGTTTTGAAAAGAGAGAGATTTTATGTATTTTGTTTGGATTGGGGTGAAAGAGAAGGTGATGTGGAGTCAGAAGAGGGAAGGGGTAAAGTGAGAGGTTGATAAGTTGAATTACCAAAAAGAGATGTGATTGAGTTAATGAAGTGGGTATTAAAATTGTGTAGCTATTGGGGCTGAAACTTTGGAGTTGGCGGGTGGGGCAGTAGAGGGATTCCGGCATGTAGCCCGCAAGACAATTCCCTGCTAGCTGCATCACCGAACCCATATGGCTGCAGTGGCACTTTGCCGTAGTGCAATATGGCTGAAAAGCCTAGCCGCTGCAGCTGTAATCTATGTACGGGCAAAGGCAACCGTACCAGATGTGTAACACATTCCTTATTTACATTCAAGGAATGCATTTATTGAAGTATTTATTTATTATGTTGTCAGACTGAAGAAGCAATTGGGACATGTACATAAAGCTTGTGATGGTGTTTTTTCTATTTTTGTTGGTTTTCTCCCATCCTTGGCTAGACAGAAATCCTTGTATCACTTTGTCAGCCAGGTATATTCGGGGTGGGGGGGTTGAGGTCACTTTTCAATGTAATTGACTACTGTAAAATAAACGAGAAATGTGATGAGAATAAGATAGTGAGCTTAAGGTGGTAAAAAAATTTAATCTCGAGAAAATCTCTACATTTAAATTGAAATCTCTAGAAGAGATACCCAAAGGCACAGCTATGTGTGAACGCCAAGCTGAAGATGTGTGGACAGATATGGGAATACATATAATAACTGTGCTTGCCAAACACTAAAATATCTGCACCCCTTATGATTTAACTTTTGTGTTTTGATCTATAGGTATGTCTAGGGTGTGCACTTATCTCTGATGGCAATACTAGGTTACACCCAGGTAAACATAAGTGGAACAGCTGTAGCCTAGTGCAGTGGAGAGCTACACATGTGCAGACACAGGAATGCTGTACAGAGCACCACAAGTCATCATATGGATTATACAGGGCATACTGTCATTGTACATAGTCACAGGCATGCAAAAGGACAGGCTGGGTTTACATGTTGTCAGTACAATCTACTTATAGTTTGTACATGCTAGTCTATATAATCATAGTGTTAGCCTTTTGTAGTGTGACATCCTGTACACATCACCAGGAAGGTAGACAAAAATAACCTAACACACACTTGCAGAGTACTGTGTACCTCCTCAGACCTGTCCATGGGTCTAGAAATTACTAGTGTTCTAATACTGCTGCACAGGTACCCAATATAGCTTCCCAAATGTGCAGAATGTAACATACAACATGGTGGTGTACAGTAAAATAGTATACATCTTTGCACAGCATGTTGAAACAGTAATCCAACTGTCTTTGCACAAATGTCTATAAATCACTTTTTTTCACTGTTATGCATGTATGTCTTAAATTTGAGCTTCTTATCTATGCTTGCCACTGACAGCACATGGCCTCATTCTTATGCTGGAGATCTGAGTGACTAAAGATGACACACTACCCCACAATTACATTTTGCATTACTTGCATTTCAGAAGCACATAGTAAGCATGATCAATAAGCTATCACTTTACTTCTTTTGAAAATGTCACTGTTTTCTGAGGATATTCATGAGTCGATGGCAGCTTTTGTTAGTGTCTGAGACCAAGATTATGCTGTAGCTCCTTTATGGCCCATTCAGGAAACAGCTACAGCATCTCTTTAATATTTCTTTCAGCATATTAGAGGCCTGGTGTGATCAGGCTGAGGTGTTGACCTCAGCCATGAACATTACTGGGATATGGTAACAATGCAGGCATTGATATAATTACTTATGATGCTAAAGCCCTGATATTCTCCATGTATGTGAAGTGGAAATTAGGCAGTAAAGCAATGCAATGTTATAAAGGGGACCAAAATTTGATATCACTGTATTTTTTCTCTTGCTTGACGTGTGAGACTGTTCTTTATACTGACAAGTATTTGAAAGGACAGTAAACATCACAGCAAAATATGGGTGAGGTACTTTGTAGTGGTTCACTGTCAGGTGGTGGTTGTACTTAATTTCATATGCCAACTACATTTTTTATTGTTTCAGCAGGTACTTATTATGGACTATGGTTACACTGCACCAAATCAGAGTGTCTGCATGCTACCTGCTGTATTTCTCTATGTAACGGAGACATATGTGTCTGTAAGAATGTTAATGTATGCATAGAGGAATACACTTGTCTGCTGCCTGTCATACAGATAATGAGACATATATAAGGAACTGTGGCTCATATTTGTTGCTCTGGCATATTCCGTTACAGTTGTTACAGTTCACTGATGTGACCCTTTATTTTTATTGATCTGTATTTTGAACATTATTTAACCAGGTTAAGCCCACTGGGTACAAATGTTCCTTTTCAGGAGGACACTGGAAGTACTATCTGGTTAAGTGATTTGCTCTGAATCACAAACTTAGCAAATGGAGGTAGAATCAAACCATATACCTTGGCAACAAGGAGCTCAGATCCTTAATCTCCTGCACTAATTGCCAGACAGATACTTTCAGCACAAGCAACATGACGTATGAATTGTATCACCTACCACATTTCCAAGTAACCTTTTATCAATGCCTGGTATGGTCCACTTGCAGCCAAAACAGGTGATTCAAACCATAGTGGAAAAATCAGGTATATGAACTGACTGGATACCATACTGGAGCCAGTAACATATTCACTACAGTAGTATTGACCATCCAGCCACTAGGAGAAGGTGTGGAACATACCATTTGCAAGCCTGTCACCTGATGTTGGGTCACAGTAATGTACCTCTGGACCGAGAAAGCAGGGTGCATGCTGTTGTTTGTACTCTAGCCTATCCATAGCCAAGTGTGCCCCTTCCTATTTTGTCACTTACCATACTATGTGTATTTTCCAACCCTCCCCAGCATCACTTGGTTGTCCTCCATTCCCCTCTGTCCATCTGACTTCTCCCATTCTAATGTGTAGATATCCAATCATGTCTGTGTTGTTCTAGGTATGTTGGTCTCCCCCCTCACACTGTCCTACCCATTCCTATCTACACCTCTCTTTCTACCCTTATTTTCCTTTCACTTGTCTCTCTTTTGCCCTCATTCTGTGTAAAGCAAAACATGTCCCTATCCCTACTAAAAAAAGGGGCCCTGCTTTCCCTCAATCCCACATAATACTAGATGCTGTCCTTCTTCATGTTCATTGCTTGCTGCCCTCCCCTTTTTGATACTTTCCCATACACTGTTTTTCTCCCCTTTTTATACTCTGACAAATGCCCTATTACATGGACACCACAACACAGCAGTTACCAATAGTTTGCAGTTACAGTCTTATGTAACATTTAGTGCCATCAAAACGAGGGCCATGCTAGCATGTACAGCACAGCCTCTAGAAGTACTACTTCATTCTGAGATTACGCAGTCTGTGACTTCAGTTTTTCAGTTCTCAAGATATTCATACAATGCAGCACTCTTTGGATTCCACATTGTGCTTCTTTGTACATTTTCAGCTTTAGGATATGTCCTACCTGCACAGAAACACAGCTTGTCATATTTTGGATATGTAATTACTATTATTTTATATTATTTCTGAATTCCAGCCTCAATGTTTTGACTTCTACATGTGCATCATAGTATAACAGTATATACGAGTACTTATTTTATGCCTTTGCTGATTTGGAGTAGTCAAGAACAGTTTTGACGAAAGCAATTCTAATCAAGATGTTAGCTACATTAGAGGAGAAATGGCTCCTGAAGGTGCTCATTGCAATATGAAAATAGAGATGAAACCCAGACAACTGGAGAATAAGCATTATAGTGTCAAAGTACAAGAACAAAGAGAGGCATTCAAAAGAATCTATATTAGTTGATTGAATGTTTAGTTAATTGAATAACTAAACGCCGATCACTAATAGTAGAACACACAAAACCGCGAAAGGCAGTTTCCACTCAAGGAAACAAGTAATTGGGCCACTGTGCAGAGTTTGCCCTTTCTTCAATGTGGAGTGATCTTGGAATTGGTATATTTAGTTAGGGGGTTGTGTGCGGAACAGCCCCCCCACTTCATTTGTGTTTATTTATTTTTCCGTTGGGCACCGGCATTGTTTCCCTGAGTGGAAACTGCCATTTGATGTTTTGTGTGTGCGATTATTAGTGATCAACATTTAGTTATTTGCTTAACTAAATGTTCGATCATCTGATATAGACACCATTCACAACTGTGGGTAGAACAGATGGATTAAATCAAGTCGCACTGCATGAAATTTATTGAGAGAATGACTGGTTATCAAATTCACACGGTAGTAGAAAGTGAGATGAGATAAATGATGAGCAGTTTAGATTCAGATCAGGATGCAGCACAACTGACCCAATGTTTTCAGTGAGATAGATAGTGGATAAGAAACTCCAGATTAAAAAAGAGGCCAACTGGACTTTCCTAGACATGATAAAAAGCATATAATAAGGTCCCAAAAAAGCTGACTTTGGCATTCCTGTGATGGCTTTAAGTCCTGGAAACATTAGTAGAATAAGTGCAGGCTATTTACAGGGACCCAAAGGCAAAAGTGTGAATGGGGTTTGAGCTCATAGAGTGATTTTCAGTGGGAGTAGGTGTGCATCAGGTTCATCTATAAGCCCACACCTTTTCATACTGGTGATAGACTACATCAGTAAACAGGCCAGATGGGACAGATTAACAAAGCGACAGTATGCAGATGATGTGGCATTGTAAGCAGAGTCTGATCAGAGACTTCAGCTAATGATAGGGGCCAGGAATGCAAAGCTGTAGGCACATGGTATTAAACTGAATACAGACAAGGCACTAGTTGTGACAGCAAACCAAGAAGTCAAACTAAGTTTAAAACTGAGATAGAATGGGAAAAAAAACAGTGGAACAAGTTAACAGCTTTAAATATCTGGGAGAGGTTGTAGAGGAGAAGAGAAATCTAAAACAGGTGATCAAAGCTATAATCCGAGGCACTTCAGCCACCTAGGACAATGTGACAGGGGCAGCATGTGATAGTGGACAATCCAATATGATGAAAAGTAAGGTGTACAAAACAGTTGTGTGACCAGTGCTTCTGTATGGCACAGAAACTTGGGCAGTAAAGCAGAGCAGCTAAAGAAACTTGAGATGAATGATATGATAGGCCTGAGATGGACAGAAGGATTAACACAGTAAGATAGATGAATAAATAAGGACATCAGGGCAGTAGCCAAAGTAGACCCAATTAGAGAGAATGTCAAAGAAAATGGATTTTGGTGGTTGGGTTACATGTGCAAGTAAGTAGAAGATGATTTAGTAAACAAGATTTGGGAGAGGCAAGAAGAAAGAAAGGAAATACAAGTATATCCAGCCAAGAGATGGCTGGATGGACTGTGTGATAGAAGACCTGAGGCAGATGTGGAATCCCTGTTGAATAAGGTAGGAGAGAAGCTTTGAATTAAGAGAAGTGGATGGATGCCATATTGGCCCAGACAGCAACACAGTCAGCCATATGTCACCTCCATGGCTCATATAATAGGCAGGCATAACTTTCCCCTAAGGACCTGAAAATCAAGGCCTGACAGTTATATGACTTGCCTACTAGCAATACTTCCAGGTTACCATTAGTAGGATGACCATCATCCTGTGAAGAGTAGAAGACCAAATGACCACTGGTGGCCCAATGTCTGAGATCTCAGATAATGTCAGCCAAGGTGATGTCTGTTGTACCACCACCTGTGCCATAACTAAACCTTTAGAAGGATGAAAAAAATAAACACATTAATATACACAACATGGTGTGCATGCAAGTATTGCTTTAGGGAAAAGTCATTCGCAAGGCATATGCATCCCAGTTCACTTCCCCCTCCTGTCCATCCTGCTATGTTGAACTCTCATTCCTCTACGGCTGTAAGACAAAATATACACACTTCAGTACCCATGTGTACCATGCAACAGAACAGGAAGAGAGAAAATAATGCTGACAGCACACATCCTTCTCTATCTGCCACTTGTAAAGCAGGCCATGGTGGTCCTGCTGCAGTTCATTGCACTGATGCTGGCACTGATTACCAGAGCAGGTGACTATGAAGGCATCAGGCACCATCCTGGCAATCTCATGCTAGGCATCAGTTTTATACAAATGGTCAGCATGATGCTTAGACAAATCCCTGTGCAAGAAAAACAAGTCTATGTTGTTTTTCCTGGCAAACCATGCTGATGTCCTGCAGTACACAGTACCTGAGGTAGCCACATCCACTCAATTACTTTACCTGAGGAAAAATTAGTAGATCTGTACATACAGAAGTGTGTTCAGACATCGCATGACACATGGTATCAGCTGCAATCGGGTGCTTCCAAATGCTTATACAAAGGTACCACCGTGCTATCGGTTGACACAGTGTACATGAGCATCCCACTTTAGAGATGACTAAAAGCTATTCACCACCTGAATAAAATCAGAGAGGTAGTAACACTGTGTGTTTTTACAAGGTACATAATTTGACTCAACATTATCATGCAGCTCATTGTGCTCATCGCTACTGAACAGCTTCTTAAATCACACATCACAGAACTGTCCTGAAGTAGGTATTATATAAATAATAGAACGCCTTCACTATTTCTAGCAGAACCCCTTCATTTTGTGACAAAATGCAGAACATGTAGTACTATCCAACTGAATCCTACTGACAACATTCCAAAGTAAGGAGCTTAAGGACCTGGGTAAAACACTGGTACAATGTGCAAGTACCTTCAGCAGTGACCAAAATACATTAAAACCCAATTTGTACGTAGTATGTAGCCATAAAGCTGGTACAGTTAGGTATAGCCAGTGATCAAGAAATCGCCTAACACTGAGCCATTCCTTTGGATTGTGCAGATTCCTGCTGTAATACTGCTTAAAATGAGCCATTCAGTTCAAAAGAGCAAACTTATTTTGAAGCCTGGATGTTTTAGCTGTTAGTACAACAGGCAATAATAATAGCAGCATGCCACCTAATGTAATAATAGCAGCATGCCACCTAATGTAATAATAGCAGCATGCCACCTAATGTAATAATAGCAGCATGCCACCTAATGTAATAATAGCAGCATGCCACCTAATGTAATAATAGCAGCATGCCACCTAATGTTGCTGTTTTTTCTATTTATTGATTTTGTAGCAATTTTGTTACTTAGGTACTTAGTTTTGGTGCACTGATTAGGAATATACATTCACCATATCAAAATCTAGTTTCATAATTTGTAAATTCAGTATAGCTTCAAAATGCATTACATTTGGTCTAACAATATGATGTTAAGGGATAATAAAGCTATTTGCATTTCAAAAAGAAAGCTTTAATTGAAGTATGAATCATTTAACATGGTTTAAAATACATGGTTTCCGGTATGACTCTTGCTATGTATCTTTTACTATATAGGATCAAACAATCATAAGAGGTTACTAGGCTCACAGCCCCAGAGCATTTTTAAGCCTAACCATTCACTCCCCAGTTTTCTCAATTATCAAAGACCATGGACTACAATGGCTTTGGTATATGCCTGTGCCTTAGGGCATCTATATATTACCAAAGTTCCACAGAACAACCCACCTTATTTACTTCTCTACCAAAAAGACTTTCAGTAACCTCTATAAACTCCTAAAATTTCTCAAATACCCCCAGCAACACCCCCTCCTAGATGGTGACATTCATCCAAACCCTGGCCCCTATACTGACTTCACTACTAACCCTACCAAGTTATCAGTACCTATAGTTTCTCCTATTAAAAAAAATCTAACTCCCTTCTGATAGCTCACCTTAACATCAGAAGTATTAACAATAAACTTTCCCACCTGCATGCACTCCTTGATGTACACTCATTTGACATTCTTTGTCTTACAGAAACTTGGCTAAAACCATCTACTCTAGACCAGGAAATTAGCCCTCCTGGCTACAACATCCTCAGAAATGACCGTAAAATAAAAAAGGTGGGGGTATAGCCATTATCTATAAATCAAACCTCCAAATTTCCCCAGTTAATGTGCTTCCATCATTAGGCACCAAATCTTAAACCCTATCCATCAAATTCCAAATGAATAACTCCAAATCAATCTATATAATCTGCATGTATCTACCTCCAGGTAATAATACAAATTATCTAGAGAACCTGCTGAGCCACCTCTCTACCCAAATACCCCAGGAGACCATTATACTTGGTGACGTTAACATGGACTGGTCTACTTACAGTTCTCTAAACCCTACCAGCCACATAAACCTCTTTGGATTCTCACAATTAATAACAACTACTACAAGAATCCATAAACCCAGTAAAAAGGAAAGCACTTTGGACTGGATCCTTATTAACAGCCACCCTAAATCTTATACTCCAGGAACCCTCCCAGATGATATCAGTGACCACATACTTACCTACATTATTAGACAAAAAGTCCATATTGCAACTACTCATAATCTCAAAACCTCCCGCTTAAAAAATTATTTAATCCAGACAGCTTCTTAACTGAATTGCAAGCATGTGACTGGTCACCACTAACCTATCTAGAACTAGACGAAGCTGTTACCTACTTTAATGCTAACTTTCTTCAAATCCTAGACTCCCATGCACCTTATTGCTCCACTAGAATAAAAACCAAATCTGCCCCCTGGCTCACAAAACAAACTAGGCAAAAGATACTACTCAGAAATAAAATCTGGGCTAAATGGAGATCTACCAAATGCCCAACAACCCACCTCCAATTTAAACAGCTAAGAAATGCCACCAAGAAGGATATTCTTAGAGACAAAAAAGATTTCTACCTACACCTTCAAAACAACAATCAACAAACTCCACAAAAATTATGGTCTGCAATAACTAAACTCCTTCAGCCAGGTCACACTACTACTCCAGACCCAATCGGTTTTAACAATAGCAACTCCAACCTGATCCCTGATGCCTTTAATAACTACTTTACAGAAACCATTCAAGCCCTGGCTAATTCTTTACCACCCATCACTGTAGCCCAACCAAATATCTGCAATACTTCATTACCTACCTTTCAAATACAACCTGTATCTACATCTCTCATCTGTAAGCTACTTCAAAAATTGAAACCTTGCACGCCTTCTGCTGACCGACTCCCATCTGAATATCTACAAATAGCTGCAAAAGCCATAGATTATCCCATTTCTATCCTTATTAACAGAACTATCTCTGAGGGCAGAATCCCTGCTCTATGGAAAATATCCCATATCATCCCTCTACATAAAGGAGGACCATCTACTGAGCTCTCTAACTTTTGCCCTATTGCTCTACTCTCCCCATTAGCTAAGATAATGGAAAAATGTATTCACAAACAACTACTTAACCACTTACTACAAAATAACCTACTGGCAAACTGCCAACATGGCTTTAGGCCATTTCATAGCACATCTACTGCCCTTTTATCCTTTACTGACTCTATATATAAAAACCGCAACAACAACTCATTTTCCTCTGCACTATTTATTGACCTGTCAAAAGCCTTTGACATGGTAAACCATAACCTACTGCTTGACAAACTAAAGGCTCACTCTCTCAATCCCCAAGCCATACAATGGTTTAGATCTTATCTGGAAAATAGACAGCAAGCAGTACTTTGGCATAACAGTCTATCTTCACTACTTCCAGTAAATATTGGAGTACCCCAGGGCTCTATCCTAGGTCCCCTACTCTTCTCCTTATTTATTAACAACTTACACATGAACATACCTCAAGCCACCTGCATTCAATATGCTGATGACTCCACTTTAATCTGCACAGCCAAGAATATATCCTCTCTCCACTCCCTTACCCAAACTGTTTTTCAGAATGTTGAAAACTGGTTTATGCAACACTGCCTCCTCCTTAATCCCAAAAAAACAAAACTACTGCTATGTACTCCTACTCATAAATCACCCATTCCTTTCTTCTCTATAACCTCTAACAATAGTATCAACATCAACCCAGAGACTGCAACCCGCCTACTAGGTGTAACTATTGATAATCATCTCAACTACGATGAACACATAAACTCCACTATAAAGTCTGTTAACAGAAAACTTGGCACCCTCTGTTGAATAAAAACCTTCCTCACCTCTTCTGCAAGGAAAACAATTGCTCAGACCCACCTCATTTCCACCCTTTTCTATGCCTCTGTCATATATACCAACCTATCCAAAAACAACCTCTCTAAACTCTCCACATGTTATAATAGCATAGCTAGATTCATCACAAGTTCCCCCTTTAAAACTCACCACTGCCTTAACCTCAAACAACTTGGATGGCTAGAACTGCAAAACCATATACTCTTTCAACAATTGCTTATTACGCAAAAGATTCTATACCTCCCTAACAACACCCCTATCCTGACTAATCTAATTACTACTTATACTAATCTACCTACACTACGCTCTGCTAACAAGCTTCTAGTTTTATCAAACAAAGCTAACAACAAAGCCAGGGATTCACTTTTCTCAAACACTGCAGGTAAATTCTGGAATCAGCTTCCTGCTGAATTATCTACCATCGCATCTACTTCTCATTTTAAAAAACATCTTAAAGAACATCTGAAAACTCACTGGCTTTGTCCATGTACTAACCCTCACTGACATCTTTTTTCCCACTTTATATTCTTAATCCTATCCCTACTCCTGTAACCTTTGCTTTCAATTCTACTCACAACTCCTACTCTGTTATATTGAGAATAACATATATATTATTTCCCTTATATAAGACTTGCTCATACTTTCTAGTGTGATTTGTAAAAATTGTTTAGTTTAATTTTTTGTAGAATTGTTTAGTTTAAATTTTGTAGAATTGTTTAGTTTAATTACTATAATTATTTAATATACAAATTTATTATTACAACTGTTCAGTAGACCAATACTACCTCTGTATTGTGATTATTACTGGTTCTGTACATTGTTAACTTTGTCATTATTCCTGTTTGGAGCTTTTTCCCCTGGGCCTCTACTGAAAATGGACATATATCCAGCTAGACTAGCCCGGTCAACAAATGTAAAATAAAAATAAATAAAAATAATAAATATACAAATTGCCCTTGTCCATAAGGGCTACAGGTGACAAGTCAGTGGTGAATTTGCGATTTCCCATCCATTGGCCCAAATTGCTTTTGAATAGGTTTAAAGAAGTGCTTTGCTTCCCATGAATGGGGAGTCTGTTGCATAGAAGGGGTAATCTCTCAGACACATACCTGTCCATCCAACATGTTTTGTTTATGACACAGATGAGGTTTACACCTTTAGATCAAGAAATTCTAGTTGCTGTTTGTTTTGAAAATGTTAAGCAGATCCATCAGAGAATTCCTTGTACGTTAGGCATTGGTCACCCCTCAGTAATCTGTAGGAAACCAAAAACAGGGATAGGGCTTTGAAGTGGTCATATTATTTACACCCTGTATTCTTTTAGTGAGGAACTTCTGTGGCCACTCCAGCTGTTAAAAATGCCTGGTCAGGTACATGTAGCCCAAAAATAATTCACCCTACTTGCTTCATTGTATGCAATAGTTAACACACTTGAGACACTTTAGGTACTGAGTAAAAATCTTAAATAAACTTTTCCCACCTGTTATTCCTGTCAGTGTGATTTTGTGAATATTATGGTTTAAATATTCTAGGTATTTGATGATGCTCTTTAATGCCTTAGTCTATGTAGCAGTGCATTACAGACAGACATTGCATGTTTCACTGAATACAGCACTTAGTGAAAACAGTTCATTTTATACTCTGGTCATCCTCCAATAGACTGCAAGTTTTTGTAACTTGGTGCAAGCTGATTGTAATACAAGAAATGGGGAACTTCTCCAAGGCCAGTAAAGACAGATAAAATAAAGAATGTTGCAATAGTATTATAATAAACAAATCCAAGGCAAAAATCACTGCAAATCTGTGTATGTTTTTGAACAGTCAACCTAGTGTCCAACAGTCACTTCTTCTATTTTAAATGACTATTATCAAAAACTCATTTCAATTATTGCATTTAAAGAGAAAATCTATAAAAAGATGTTCAGTCACAAAGGAGAATTTTTCTACATCATCTGCTAGATTGCAAACTGACTATTAAACATGTTTCAAGTAGTGAAAGTTGCTAGTAGCCTCTCTGAATGTAGCATTGTAACTATTACTTTCTGTGAACAGAACATTATAACTAATTGGGTAGAGAAGTGTAATTGATCAACTTTTCTGATGATTACAATCATTCACTGATACCAAACATTTCCAAAGTGGGAGGGCGTAAGCATATACATGGTGTAGACAAAATGGTCTCAAGCTAACTACAAAAAGTGCAGCACAGTGATGTTCAGCAAACATATAGTGTATTATAAGTGGTACTTCTCTTCAAACAGATACAGTTATAACATACCTGGATACTCATGTGGTAGCTCTGTCTCATTCAACCATCATTTTTCCACCATCATCAAGAAATCTTTCTACCTGGCACAGTTAAGTACTCTTCTCTTATTAGACCCTTCATTGAATATAACTCCTCTTTGACATAATCAAATCTAAGTATAATGCTCAACTGGAAAGGTCTCAGTGACTTTTAAACAAAAATAAGAGGCCCTAAATCTTTCAGCTATGCCAATAGATTATCAGAACTCTGTTCATATACAGTAGCTGACTGCCTGTTCCAAGGTGCTACATGTCTTGCTTTTTGAGCCATAAAAGACAAAACCTATTTTATCTCCTATTTCTTGGGAAATATAGTGGTTCTACAAACAAAGGGCCTAAATTTATACCAAAAAATAAACAAGACTTGCTGGAGAGTTAGGTTCCTAACTCAACATATTCCCACCCTACGGAATAAGTTACCACCACTGGTCCATTAAAGCACTATTTTGTCTGCCTTTAAGGCTAGTCTTGATGATTGAATGGACTGAAGTTAATTTACACCAGGGTTATTATGTATGGCCCTGCATGATTTGGGAGGTAGGCACTATTAGTGCTCATAAATGATGGCGAGAATTTTTAAGTATGTCTACTTCAATTTATATATGGCTAGGCCTCTTATGATATCTGTAATCACTTACCTAGTATTCTTCCTATGTCCCATGGAATGTAAGAGTTAACACTTCTTGGATAAACAGAATTACATTTTTAAATGAGATGAGCTTTCTTTTTTAATGACATTGTGTGAATACAGTAAGAGAGATGAAATGACTGGAATTGAGATCTTTAGAAAAGGGTCAGAGCAAACTACATAAGAAAATGGGAATTGTGGGAACAATACATACTGGGGAGGAATGAGGTTTGAAAAGAAGGCAGGACTTAAATAAGCTATGTAATGTTTGACTGAAAATGATTGGGTAGATGATAAGAGATGTGTAATGTTTACAGCTGGGAGTGTGTCAGTATGATTTGTGATGCAAAATGCTTGCAACTAGATTGTCTGTGTGGTTTGTTTTCATTTATATAAATGTATGATTGCCTATGTCATAAGTGATGGTTTTATAAAGATGTTTCTTGTTTAAAAAAAGTACAAATCTTGTTTCCAGCAAAAATAAGGATTCACCTTCCAGAAGGAAAGAAGATTTTTAACATCTAGGATGGTGCAATGGACTTTATATGGAAAAATAAAATCCTAGAAAAACCCCCCAGAAAAAATGCACTAAAATCTATCAACTTCTTAAAAGAGAAATGCAACAAGAGCTGATTAGTTAATAAAAGACAAAAACATTAAAAAAACTGAAGGACAAATGAAAATCAATGAATTTCATGGTTATAAATTCTTATTAATTTGAAGAACTGCTTGAATACTTATGAGCAGGAGTCAAATATTACTTTTTGTGAGGTAAATCATTTATTTATTTATTTCCTTACTTCAAATGGTTACTAGTTCCCTTTTTAAAATGTTAGAGTTTAATTCCTTTAACTATATATGAAATTAAAGCCACTTATTTTCATTTAGAGCTTAAAAGGTTAAACTATTTATTTTATTAAAAGTTAATCATTATTATGATGAAACTAATGTTAGGTGGTACACTTTCTGATATATTGGCATAGCTGAATAATGTACTATTAAATATAATACAATATGCAACAAATGACACTAAAGAGGTATGTTAATTACATTCTGGGTTCTTGAAATGGTCTAGTTGCGTGCTACTGATAGTATACTTGACATGCAATAGCACCCAGGAAAGACATGCTATGTTATAAACAAAGTAAAAAAAAAAAAAATATATATATATATATATATATATATATATATATATATATATATTTTTTTTTTTTTTTTTTTTTTTTTTTTGCATATATAAAATTTACTATTGGAATGATATCAAATAATTAGAGTAATATTCACATGTTTGCAAGTTAAACCTGGATCACACATAACTGTTATTCTTTTAATGCAAGTTTGTATGCTATGTCATCTTTAGATGAAACATCTGATATAAACAGTGCTTGCTGGGTCATTAAAAGTTATTTCTTTGAATGCAATGGCTTTTTTTGTGGTTGGGATGCTTTGAGATGGTTGTTGTTTTTTGGTGGTTTGGAGGGGTTTGAGAGAGTGATGTGTAGTGGGGATGTGACCTGGATTCACTTGTGGGCATTTTTGTGTGAACTGCGGCTGATGGACTGTTCATTTTCAAGCCCTTATCAGGAAAACCAGCTCAAAACAACTTAAGAGTCATGAGTACTTTTGTGATGCTGCAGGAGTTCTGAAAATTCTAAGAACTGTCCAGGTTACTTCTTCCTTTCTAAAAGCAAATAATATTTTGGATCATATGCTAAAATGTCAAAAAATACAAGTGAGATAATAAGCAAAAGACAGTGAATTGCTTTCTAAACCACTTATTAAATAGTTCTGAATGTTTCCTACTAATAGTATATATGACATGCAATAGCACCCAGGAACGTTATGCTATGATTTAAAACAGATAAGAAATAGTGTCTAACATATATAAACGTTATTATTGGAATGGTATTACATAATTAGAGTAACATTCACACTTTTACAAGTTAAACCTGGATCACACATAACTGTCATTCTTTTAATCTAAGTTTATATTCTATGTCTCCTTTGAAAATGACAGTCTGCTTTATATTAAACATCCAATGCAAACAGTGCTTACTGAATCATTAAATGTTATTTCTTTAAATATGATAGCTTTTTAGTGGTTAACATACTTTGATTTTTTTTTTTGAGTGGTTTCAAAGGGTTTGAGGGATTAATGTATAATGTAGATGTGGCTTGGATTCACTCATGAATGTTTTTGTATGAACTGAAGCTCTTGTCATGAGGACCAGCTTGAAGCAGCTTAATTAGAATCATGAGCCCTTTTGTGATGCTGCGGTATTTCTAAAATTTGAAGAACTGTCCAGGTCACTTCTTCCTGTCTAAAAGCAAATAATCATAATATTTTGAATCGTATGCTAAAATATCAAAAAATTTAAGTTAGATAATAAGTAAAAGACAGTGAATTTCATTATAAACCATGGTCAGTTATTAAATAGTTCTGAATGCTTGCAGTATACCAAAAGGATAGTTTATATACTAGCCTATAGAATGACACTTCTGATAAAAAATGTAGGATTGAGTTTTTCTGTTATTGTCTCTTTTTTAATGATAACAAAACTATTATCCAAAACATTTAAGGAAACGATAGGACTGATTCTAACAGCAGTACTAGATTAAATAGTATCAAATATATAAGGTTAAATACAAATGTTCTATTATATGATAATCAACAAAAGGACCATAGCTAAAATACAAATCCTAGGAATATAGAATAATGCAAGAAAGAAATGGCAGGAGATCAGGATAAGTAAATATGTATATAGTTAAAGCATATAAATATATTTAAAAGGGAAGGAGGTTAGCATAGTGGTTAAGGTACTCACTGTAGGCACTAGGTGCAAGGTTTCATTTTCGCATAGGATACTTAACTGAACTAGGAATGGCCCATAAGGACAGTTAGCCTTGTACTAATTTATGAAATTCTGATCCTTTGAACAACTTTACACATAGTAAATAAAATAGAACAAATATAAAATCATCTGACCTATAAATTAATAAATATGAAAATAACAACTGACTTCTCCCTATAGTAGACCAGGGAAATAATGTGAGGTAGAAGGAAAGATGATTGCAAAGATATTCAGTTTGGTCAACTTACAGTAAAGATTCCGAACGCCTGTTTAACTTTTCTTATTCATAATAAATCACTGACAGGCTTTTTTAAGATGATGCATACTAAAAATACGAGACACATTAATATAAATCAGAAGCATGAGCTAAGCATTGTTAGTATAATGGAGAGTTTGAGAGGTAGTTTATTTGCCTTTTTCTGCAAACTAGGAATACATTATTCCATGGTATAATGTTTTAGGGTTATTTTATTATGTAACTTTTATTTGTTTCAAAAGTTTTGTCCATAGCTGAAGATTTCATATTGCTATATGTAAAGTATATAATAGGTTCTGTATATAAATGTGATTTCATTGTGCATGCGTTTTTTCTCTCTTATATAAATGTCTGATTTCAAATGCATATCTATTAATATTAATGGGCTGAATAAAGCTAAAGAGGGGAAGTCTGTTCAAATGCTTGCAGTTACATAAAGCTGAAAAAAAGTTACATAAAACTGTAATAGTATTTCTACAGGAAACACGTTTAGTTAATAAAGATGTAAATAAAATTTCATTAAAGAATTATTTGGTTTTAGAAGGTTCTGGCTTTCAAGCTAAAAAAAAAGCCACCCTCAATTTATGGAAGAACTCACCAGTAATGCCTAGAGTAAAAGATAACTATGTTGATAAAAATGGCATGTTAAGCATTGTTATACTTGAGTGGGACAGAAAACTATATATATATATACTGGTAAACCTTTATTGGATTCCAGGGGTTGTTGCTAAAGATGCAAAAAATATTTAGACACTGTAGCCTATTACATGAAAGGTGAAGTCATAATGGCTGGTGATTTTAATTGTATTTTTTCAGACAAAGATTCCACTGAGGATAGAAAGCTGTGAATTACATCTTAAGCCAAACACAAGGAATTTTGTAAATCTAATGAATCTAAACAATATATATGAGCCAAGGAAAACAAAATCACTTCAATTTGCCCATTATTCATATAGATAAGAACACAAATATTGATGACATTTTTGTCTCAAACAATTTATCACATATCAGAGAAGTTTCAATAGTTTAATGTCCATTAATGGGCTATAATACTATAATCTTTAATATTATTTTAGAAAGTGACAATTTAATATATTACTAGTGTACATTATTAAAAAAAAGGATTCAAGGATTGGTATGTTAAAGAGATCAAAAATTTCCTAGAAATAAACATGAATGGTGAAGTATCTGACATTTTCTTGTGGGATTCACTAAAGGCTTACTTAAATGGAAGAGTTACAAGCTGGTGTATTAGTAAAACAAAAGAATGGGACAAAGAATTGAAGACACTACAAGCCAAAATAGACGGACTAAAATTAAATCTAAAAAAAATGATAGCATCAGTCAGTCTGAACTTAGAAACTTAAATGCAAAATATGTTGGAATTCTAAATCTTAAAGTTTCAATAAACCTGGAAAAACCTAAACTTCAGCCATATTCAGAAGCCATTTAAGCTCACATAAATTTGCTCTTATATCAAAGAAAATTAATAAACTAAATCATATCAAAGAAATTATAAAACATATAAATAATAAAAAAGAAAGAAGAACAGATATTAAAAGTATTATTGAGGGCTTTAAAATATTTTATGATAATATAAATAATAATACAAATAACCTAGACAACGATGATATAGTTAAAACATTTATACGGGAAAATATAAATAATAAAATAGCAAGTGAACAAATATAAAAATGATAGACCATTCACTTTAACAGAAAAAAGATCAAATAAAAAAAGTTAAAAAATAATAAGATTCCAGGCTTAGATGGTCTTATACCAGAACTATATAAAATACTACCGGATGATGCAGTTAAAATATTAGATAAGGTCTATAGAAAAATAAAAACAAATGCTAAAGCCCTCAATCATGAAAATATTCCCTTATATCATCTATTTTAAGACACGATAAGGGTCATACAAGGTGTTCATAATACAGATCTATTTCAATTTTAAATGCAGACTGTAAGATGTTTATGTCCATTTTAGCTAACAGAATTAATCTACTTATACCTAAACTAATTAACAATGATCAACCTGGGTTTATTTCAAATAGACAAGTACAGAATAACATAATAAGATTACATAAATTAAGGGTTTGGAGGGTGGCCTAATGGTTAAGGTGTTTGCCTTACAAACACAAGGTGCAGAGTTTGAGTCTCACAAGGGATAATTGGCTAGGCTTAAAATGACTCGCAAGGGCAGTTAGCTTAGTATGAACCTATGAAACTATGAATAGACTATGCAAATAAAACTAAAAAAAGAACTTTCTATCATTAGTCTTGATACACATAAGGCTTTTGACTCAGTTTATCGGTCGCACCTGTTTAAAACATTTAAAGTATATAATTTCTCATCTGAGCTAATTGCAGTAATTTCTGAGTTATACAGTAACCTTTGTGCTTATGTTAAAACAGGTTCTTTTCTTTTTAATTCCTTTAAATTACAAAAAGGCACAAAATAAGGATGTCCATTGTCACTTTTACTTTTTGCACTAGCTATAGAACACTTTGCTAATAGTATTAGATCCAGTAAAATCATTAATTATATCAAAATAAAATGACTTTTGAACTAAAGATGCAACTCTTTGCTGATGATATTTTGCTAACAATAGGAAATATAGAAAATTCATTAGAATATATGATTAGTTCTGTGTCAGTTTGAAAAATATCAAGCTTAAAATTTAATCATAATAAACCAAGTAGATTATTAATTAATAAAAAAATAAAAAGAAAATGCAAAAAGTATTCGAACTTCAATTGAAATAACAATCAAATGAAATACCTTGGTATAACCATTATGTCTAAAAGTAATGCAATGATACAAGCAAACTTTCAACAGGTAATTTTAAGTTTAGTCACAAATTGCAAAAAATTCTTCTTTACCGTGGAGGAACAATTAATGCTTATAAAGATAGCAATTCTCCCTAAAATATTGTTTGTCTTACAGCCTTTAGTAGTATCTCCAGCAAAAAAAAATGATGAAGAAGATAAAAATATTCTACGTAAATTTTTTGGCATCCTAATAAACCAAGAGTTTCCTTTGATTGGCATAGAAAAGGTTGGGATAATGGTGGAATAGGATTCCTGACATTCATTTGTATGCTACTTCAACAATTGTAAAAGTGATTGCAGTGTGAATAAATTAATCTTATGATACAAAATGGAAACAAATACATCAAGATATATAATTAGTAAAAAATAAATATTTTACAAATATTTATAAACAAATAGGCCCTAATAGTTTTATCTTATTATTAAAATATTTTTGTGTAAATAGAATTACACCCTCTTCTTAAATTCCCTATTTAAATAATATCACCATTTCCTCTTTCCAAAAGTTCTGATATTCTAACCATTATACTAAAGACTTAATATTTTCTATGTTTCCAATTGCATATGCAAATGACTGCTTAGAAACTCATAACTTCAACAAAATGCTAGTATTAAAACAACAAAATAATTTATTGACATCAATTCTTAAATGGTAGTGATATATATATATATATATATATATATATATATATATATATATATATATATATATATATATATATGGATTCACTAGACAATCTTGAAATACGGAAATGTTGAATTTCAGTATTTCGAGACTGTATAGTCAAAATTCCACATACCCGAAAACCCACAACTGGAAAAACCACAATCACGAAAACACACACACCCACACACACACACACACACACACACACACACACACACACGTGCGCACGCACACACACACACACACACACACACACACACACACACACACACACACATACACAAACACACACACACCACCACACAAACACATATACACCTACCTAACTAGACTACAACAAACAAAAAAATCACACACCAGCACAACATATAAACATACCTACCCTTCCTATAAGCAGGGGGACAACCCCCCCGCACCCTCATGTGAAAGGGCTGTGCCTCCAACACCCCCTACACACATATATATATATATATATATATATATATATATATATATATCTATACTAACTCCGAGGTTGCACTAAACACACAAACACACAAAAAACACCACTACACACACTAAAACCCCAACCCAATACCCGTACACAAATACCACTTACCTGAATCTCCAGCTAAATTCACAAACTGCACCGCATGTCACGAATGCGACACCACGACAGTGGATTTGACATTTCCAGATTCGAGATAGTGCAGTTTCGCATAACTGCACTTTCGACTATTCAGTTTCAAAATACTGAAATTTGACATTTAAAAATTTCAAGATAGTCTAGTGAACCTATATATATATATATATATATATATATATATATATATATATATACATACATTGTTAAAATGTTAAGGTCCAAATACAATTAAGATTCTGAGAATTGGCTAATTTTACACATATTTAGACCTTTGTGAGCACAGAAATAAAAAAAGATATTTAACCTATAATAAGAAATTGTCCCCCAAATTATTCAAATCCCTAATAAATATCAATAATAATGCACTGGAAAATAAATCATATTTGTCACAAATTTATGAAATTCTTAAGTTAGATTTCACATATTTAGACAATTCGTATTGGAATTGTACCTCCAAAATTAATAATGAAGACTTGTCTGAAGAATACAAGAAAATAACATTGAAATCTACACATAGAACCATATCTTTTATTGGAAAATTTTCACTTGGAAATTCTTAGCCAGAGCTTTTGTCACTCCTAATGAAATTACCATTATGTATAAATCAAATAGAATTAAATGCTGGAGATGTAATTCTGAAATAATAGCTAACTGGACACATATGGTATATGAATGTGAAGCCATCTTGCCTTTTTAGAAAGAAATTAATAACTTCATTCAAGCTCTATGATCAGATACATGTAATATTTCTAAATGTTTCATTTTATTTAATGCTCTGATTCCTAAGATAATTTAAAAAACCCAAGTGCCTCTTCTTTGGTCTATCATTGCTATAGCCAGAAAAGTAAACATTGGAAATGTAAAGAGATACCCTTTAATCTATAAAGATGAAAACTTCTAATATTACACGTTCATATAAATGTTGGCTTAAAGTTGAAGACGTGCTTGAAAAATATTAATTGTTGTTGATGTGTATAACATTTATGTATTCATCAGTTGTGGACCTATGTAAATAGTTGTTTGTTTATTTTATAATTGAACTGCTTATTTATTGTTTTAAAACCAAATAAAAAAAATAAAAAAACAATATTCCTCTATGGCAATGCAGCTAATGTCTCTGTGGGTGTGTTGAGAGCATCTGTTAGAAACTAAGGTGTGCACAATCCTATGGTATAAGATAAAAATATAAACATTTCTTATGGAAGTACTGTACCAGTATAGTGAATTAGTCATATGTACTGTAATATTATAATAATATGTTTTCTAGACATATTTATAATCTAACAGTTACACTATATGGTTATTAATTACACAACAGAAGATATTACTGATCATTTATCAATGTGATTTTGAGCATTTCTAAGGTTCATATATCTGCATGAGTTCCAGCTTCACAGGAGTGATTACTGCCATGTGAAAAAAACACATGATTACAGAAATAAGAGTAAAAGTAAACCAATCACAGTGATAATGTACATAAGGAAACACTGACATATCTTTGTGCAACATTATGCAAAATATATTGCATGGCTCATATGTTCCACATTATTATAGTGATAGATGGAAATGAAGATTCCATGCTGATATTCCATGCAAAGAGAGGAGGTTGCAGGTGGGGGGGGTGGAGGCTGTGACAAGGAAGGTTGCTATAATCAGCACAAAAACTTCCAGGGTTCATACACTAAATGTAGGTGCTCAATGTAAAAGCAAGTCCAAAGAAAAAATCCAAAATGAATTCAAATAAAATCCAGGTAATTTATTAGGTTAGCACTTTCATGGACATCACATCCGCTTCATTAGACCTTACAATCTGTACATGTACATTTAGTGTATGAACCCTGGAGGTTTTTGTGCTGATAACTGTTTTTCTTCTTCTTTCTGGAGTCATTTAATCCAAGCTGCACTCATTTATTTTGAGTGTGGAAGGTTGCTATAATGCTTGCAGCAGTTAATAGTTACTGCTTAGAGTAATAGTTTATGAACATTTGCAATGTTTCTGACTAATCTCTGGTGACTATTTAAATCATTATTGACAAAAAACAGAAATGGTTTACTCTGGTACTGCACAATGAAGGAAATACAAAACTTTTTTTGAGAAATATTACACAAAGTATGACATTTATTCACAAGTACAAAAATACTACAGTAATATATAGGCAGAATATTAAGTGTAATCATATGCAGGTATTACGTTATAAAAATTAAACTGAAAAACAGAGGTTAACATACAGAAATAAAGATACATTAATGATTGCTAGCTCAGCTATTATGAATATGGGTAACAGATTTTTTTTCTCATCTTGGAGCTGTCATCTCCAGGTGACTGATTACTCCATCACACATTAAGCGCTTCATTCTTTCACTTTGAGCCATTTTGTGACATTAGGCATCAGTGCTGAGAGTCAGGTATCATAGGATGTCATTCTAAAGGGTGTCAAGAGATTTTCTTCTCCTAACCTCTCTCCCTGATAGCTGGGACAATACCTGCTATACTAAGATTCAGTGTGAGTGTCCAGTTCCACATATTGAGTAATGCTGTTTTTGGTATACTCATTTTTCTGCAGCATATCTTCCTGTATGGAGCATATTCACTCAGTCTGTCACATGGGCACCAAACCTGCAGTGATCCATGTACCAATCTCTTCTCCTTGGTTGGGTGAGATGGTGTCAGCTGCCAAATCCCACCCCTCCCAGGCATGCTCTACCATCATCCAGACTAATATTCATTCTTGGGTTTTCTTGGTCACAGCCATAGTGGCTTTATTCCTCTGTGCCATGGAACTTGCTAACATTAGCAAGATTCATAGCTTCATTAATGCAATGAAAACTTCTTTTCTATCGAGTGTTGTTTGGAAATATTATTAGCATGTATAATGATAAGTTCCATATTTCCTTTAAAAATAAGAAAAAATGAACAAAGATGTAAAAATAAGGAAAAAAAAAACATGAACAAAGATGCCTTGTAGGACATCACTGAAAAGCTGGCAAAGAGATGATCAACCTTGTTGTACATACCATGAATCCTTAAAGTAATGTTAGTAAGGTATAACACTTTAGTTGGACAAAATTATCATACAATGTACCAGAAATGTTTTTTTTTTATTTATTTAAATTGAAATGTTAAATTAAGATCACTTTTTTTAGTTTAAGATCTAACATCAGAGTTTCCTATTCTCCATAAGTTTACTGTTTCATATTTTTATCCCTTCTAGTTTTCTAGACAGCAACATGTCTATGAAGCATAGTTTAAGAACATTTTTTAAACTTTTAGGATGTGGCATGCTTTCTCATTAAAATGTTCAGACATCAAGAGCTGTTATTAGTTTCTGATGCTTAGGGCTCAAGAGTATATTGCTACTTTCAGTGTGAACCTTTTGAGAGTCCTTATTACCTTACTACTTTCTGATACTCTTCATGAAGCATTCCAATAGCCAAAAAGCTTGAAGCTAAAACAAGTAGTTTTTGTACTAAAACATTCCTTTAAATAATGTTTGTAAAATGACAAATCATTTGCAGTTCTCATTGCCTCTGGTATTCAAAATGCAGCCAATATTTTGTTTATATGAGAGACCATGGAAACATACTCTTAAGATTCAGAAAGTGTTTTTCAGAGCAGTAAGCTCTATTTTGAGTAGCCAGCCTCTCATGGTCACCTTTTCTGATTCAGTGACAGGCCCACCACTGTGATTTTACATGTTTGATAGAATCAGTGCAGTGGAGCATGCTAAATAATAATGAAGTATTCTGGGAGAGTGGTTAATACTAATTAGCTATTTACCTGAAATGCCTGCATAAGTTAGCACAGCTAGCTGTATTTCATTCCTCCATCTCACTGATTGCAGGTAGGGTTAGAGAAGAAAAGCAGAGATGTAGTGGTGGTGGGGTTGTGTGTGGGTTCATGTGTGTGGCGGTTTGTGAATGTGTGTGTGTGTGTGTGTGTGTGTGTGTGTGTGTGTGTGTGTGTGTGTGTGTGTGCATGCGCATCTGCCTGAATAGTCACAATAAGAGTAGGGTAGGGGATCAATAGTGTGTGTGTGTGTGTGTGTGTGTGTGTGTGTGTGTGTGTGTGTGTGTGTGTGTGTGTGTGTGTGTGTGTATGCGTCATGTGTATGTAAATGTGTGTGTGTATATGTCTATGTACATGTCAGTATGTTTATATGAATGTCTACATGTGTGTGGGAAAGTGACTGAGAAGGGTTTCTTAGCACTGGTGGCAATTACTCATGATTTAGAGACAGGCAAATTAGCCAATAATACGGTCTTCCTTACTGCAGCTAAAAGTGTCTATGAATTATGACTGCATATACTGTACCTACCTGTGACAGGCAATTTACATGGCCTTAGCCATTGCATCTGAATCCCAGGGACCGATTCTATAAGAAAATTATTGGGTGAGCATCAGCAATAAATGAACATTTTAAAGGTATAATGGCCAATAAAAGTGAATGTTCCGGTCAGTGTGCATTTTTTTCTACAGTACTTTAATACCCATATTGCCTTGTGTTCATTTTAAATGCAAGACTTAGCTGTGGTATAACACAATATTTTTTTTTACCTGAAAGCTTGACATAACTTTTGCTATCTATTCCTTTACTTTTATTTCTACATTGAAACAGCCTTTTAAAAGACTTGTTTCCAGACCTGGATGCATGTAGTATAGCAACCAGGCTTCTTTATCTGTATCTGTGGTATCTCCTTCTGATGCTATATTCACTGAGGCTCCAGTGTCCTTCAACATTTTTTTCTGTTGCTTTTAAATTCTTACTTTAATTTCTGATCACTTTATACTATTTCTTTATTTAATGTGTATACCATTGCATTATTTGCACTGCTGCTGTCTTTTCTATCTGTAGTGTTACCACTGGAATGCAACATATGATATATTTTAACTGTCATATTACTTTCTTTTATCAGGTTACTTTGTCTGTCTGGCATACAACCTTTAAGTTTAGTCTTCTCATTTCTGCTTTTTTTTTCTCCAAGCCTTAACAAATTAGTTGTTTTTCAGCACTATACAAATATATTATCCATGGCTGAACAACATCTGCTATGAATATGCTGTCCTACACAATAACTGTACTTTGCTTTGCAACCTTTCTGCTCTCTGTGATATTTATTCATGTCTTTTCTGTGCCTTCTTCTAGTATGTCATTATGCTTTTATTCACTTTCCTCTTTATTCCTGCTTTATTAATTCATTTTATTTACCTTGTACACTTTGCTTGTATATTTGATATTGCTTGTATATTTGATAACCCAAATGACCTGGAAAATTCCAACAGCTTACTTAGGGTTCTTTATGGCTCATCAATTACATCCCAGCTCACTCTTCTCTGCTACCATTCTGCATTCTATTCTTTTTGATTTGTTTATTAGTATCAGTAAACTCACAGTTATTTGGTAATGCATTTATCCTGGAGTACCATGTCTGTATGGGACTCATGAATCTCTTTGTAGATTCTTTTCATTACTTATGTGCTTCACTGTCCAACATTTTCTGCTCTGAACAGAAGATTTGAAAGCATGTTCCTCATGAGTACCCTGTTTTAATGTCATTCCATTATGCGAATGTTTTAAAATGTAACTATGTTTTATAGTACTCACTTGCAGTTTTCTCCTGTAGTTCAACTTCTTTCTGCTGTAAGTAAAACTTGTTTGTGAGTATTTAAATTAATAAAGTGAATTCATCCATACTAAAGAAAATCTTTCTTTCAATGAACAAAATTCATTTTTTTGTCACCAGTCTTCATACTACCATGTATAGTGATCTGGATTAGTGCAAATCACTGAATTTTTCTGTATTCAAGATGGCCGAGCAAATCATTCCACATGGGCAGTATTTCAAGTGAAAAGTGAATTGATGCAGATATTTAGGATAACACATAGACAGGCTTAGCCTTTCAAAGCCATAAAATAAAGTTTACAAGCTAGAACAGGTTTAAGGTATTGGAGTCTACTCCATGAACAACTCAACAGCTGTCACTGCAACATCTCTAATACTCCCCAGTGTTAGCTAACTCTAAGGTACAGAATGGACTGATTTAACATCACCTTAAGATACATAAACAAAGCAAAGACAACTCCATGGTATAACCCTAAGCATGTTCCAGGTGACCTGAGTCCATCTTGTGGCTTAGGAGCCTGTAGGAGTTGACCACTAATGATGGGAGTAAATGGTTGCTGCTGGCTTGCCATCCTTAGTGGAAAAAGGTGAATCAGGCTCACCATGCTGGTAACACTTAGCAGGAGCACCAGATGTATACCTAGCAGAGTTCCAAGTAGCTGAGCTTGTGTTATCATGATGCATTTACAATATGCAGCCAATGAGAAACTAGCATGCAAAAGCATTCTTCTCCTCAGGAGACAGCAATATTAGGTGGTACAGTGGTGCAGAGGTTAACATTGTCGCCTCACAGCAAGAGGTTCTTCAGTTTGCTTATAAGCTGGAGTTCCTTCTGTGTGGAGTCGGCATGCCCCCCTGCATTCAGATGGGTTTCCTCTGGGTGCTCTGGTTTTCTGCCACATTTCAAAGACATGCATCTGGAGTGTTTCTCCCTGAGCCTCCACTGAAAATGGGCTATGTCCCAGTTAGATTTTCTCAGTAAACAAATGTTAAACAAATAAATAAATAAATACATAAATAAATAAATTACAGGCTTAGAGAAACCACCAAAGGGTACTCCAGTGAGGAGAGGATAGGTTTCTACCATGGCCAACAAGCTGGCCTATTTTCTACTGCACAATCCTCACTGGGGAGTAGAGGCCTAATAGGTTCCTGGACATAAATTAATGGACTATAAGGCTCTCATCTTGGCCAGTGATGCCTGTTTTTGATTCCACAACAATGAATGAACCAAATGGGCAAATCTAGAGGTCCCATCAGTCAATGTGAAGAAAAAAATCCTGGGCAGAACAGAAGAATCTAAACTGGCTAGTAGATGTGAACATCATAATTCAGTTGACATGCAATTTATGCTTTTCACATCTTGGATCTTTCTTCCAGCCAATAAGGATCTTATGATATTGTTCATTCAAGGGCATTCCATGATTCACAACAGAGAAAGTCTCAGAGACACTGTAACTCTCTTCACTAAAAATGACCATAAAGGGGTGTTTGGCCATCATTTTCATTGAGAAAGGTTACAGTCGTGAAGTCAGGTTTTCGGAGGATCATCCAAAGCACTATAAGCCATTGTAATCCAAATGATGCCAGATCTTTTAGGAAAAGTATTGGGCCAGCTGTGGAGAACATTGGGGCAGCATTTTATAACATAGCAAACATATATCCCCTGTAAATTTTAAAGACAATGTCTTCTCATTATGCAACATAGATCTATTAAAATCCTGGCCAAGGATTAATTGTGAATCATAGACAAGGACTTGTGGTCAAGTCCGTATATCAAGCCAAAATAACCCTTGCAAGTGCGGCAAGTGCTCAGACCCAACAAACCTCCAGCAAAGTCAAAAATCAAGACCAGCACTAAGTGTGGTTAATATAACTTATTTTAATACAACATAAATAATAAAAAAGGGTAGGGTAAAACCCTGTAACACATAGGTATTTATTCCTTGTCTATTTTTTTTTTTGAGATTTTGAGGAGATTCTGGATCAATATAGATCTGGTTTTGATTGTGAAAGGGTTGTCCTCGGACAAGGATGATCTATTGATATTTGGATTAGGGTCCACGGACAATCCCAATATGGATGTAAATGTCAATGACCCAGTGATTAGCTGTAATCAGGCTTTTCAGAAGCTTACCAAGTGCATGAAAACATTATGCACTAATGTGTGGCACTTGAAACTTTTTAAAGCTTATCAGATTAAAGGGATTACCCCAAGGGGTTTGCAGGTTAGAATACAACCTTTATTGAACAACATGGATGAAAAACTGGTGGACAAATGGGCCCAGGTCCAACAGAAGGCATCAATAAGCTTTGTAGAGTTGTTGTCATCCTTCTATGAAGCAGAGTTGATCAATATATTATGGAAGTAGGCTTGTTATGTGAGAAAATTAAGGGCTTTGAGGATTTATCTTGTTATTCAAAATGTTTGAATCAACTTAGCACAGAACTTGTCAATTTGAAAAACAACTAAAGGAGAAAAAAATCAAAAAATGTAACCAGGATATGGGGGACTATGATAGAGGGAAACCCTTTGGATCATATAAACAGTTAAATTTGGTCAGCCTGAAGCTAAACCCTATAATAAGAAAAGATAGAGACCCAAATCAGTCTTTACATAATCCAGAGGGTGGAACAGTAGTACATCTGGTGAGGATTCTACCTCAGTCTCGGAGGTGGACAGTAACCATACTTTAGAATCACCTATCACAAAGAGATGGAATTTGGTTTCCCCTTTAGGGCCCGGACATGCAGGGGAGGCAGAAAACATAGAGGAGGTAAGGGATTTTGAGAGTCTTCAAAAACTAATGGTGCAAAAATAAATAACACCTGTAATATTTTGAACATTTCTTCTAAACCACTATCTGAGGTAGAAATACAAGTACTAAATAAAGGCTTAACTTTTGTACCTGGTTTGTTGTATGTGAAGATTCTTTGGCACAGGATGTGGTAGCATTTTGTCGTCTACTTAATTTAAGATTGTTTTTTGATGATTAAACTTCTGGCACTGACACTAATTCCTTGTAATTTCATAAATCTACCTTTAATCCACCTATGCATCAACAGGTGGCCTCCTTTTAGTCTAGTGTTCTCAAAGATTTACATTTTCATGCTCACAAACATCATTTATCACCTCATAATCTCTCAAAGATCAAACTACAGGTAGTGTCTAATTTGCAGAATAATAAGAACTTAGTGATTGTACCTGCTAATAAGGGAGGAGCTGTGGTGGTTATGGACTGGAAGATGTATTTCAATGAAGCCCAGAGGCAACTTATGGATGGCCAGTATTACATGTTAATGCCCTTAGATCCAACCTTTAGATTCAAGACAGAAATAGATACCTTCCTAAAGCAAGCTAGGGAGGAGGGTATTATTACAGATTTTGACCTAGATCATTTAATGGTACAGGATCCCAAATCTCAGTATTTATATCTTCTTTCTAAAATACATAAGGGCTTACACAATCCACCAGGAAGACCCATTGTATCAGGCAGAGAGCCCCTTACCGAACCACTTTCACAGTTCCTAACTATTTACAGCCATTATCGAAATTTATTAGAGTAAGTATACAACCCAGTTTTTAGGTATTATTTCTGACACACAATTAGAATAGGGTTGGCTCCTATGTACACTTGATGTTACTGCCCTCTATAATAACATCCCACATTGGGCTGGTCTTTGTACATTACAATATTGGTTAGAGAAAAGTGAACTTTATCGGCCTGGATTTAACACATTTTTGGTTTGTATAGCAGAGCATGTTTTAACTAAAAATGTCCTGTACTTTCAGGACCAGTGTTATTGGCAAATACAAGGTACAGCAATGGGGGCATTGTTTGCCCCCGTTTATGCTGACCTTTTTATGGCATATGTGAAAGATCATCTCATTTATGATCCAGGGCACAATCTGCATCTGGAGGAGATTGATATTTGGAGGTGCTGTTTGGATGACTGTTGATTGGTGTGGAGGGCTGATAGTAGTTATCTTCAAGAATTTGTAAAATATCTAAATGGGAACAAATGGGGAATCTAGTTCATGGTTCATTATCATATAAACCAGATTACTTTTCTGGATGTCTTGGTTAAAAGGAATGAGGATAATACTCTTCCTAGTGAAAACTTTCTGAAATACCCGCATAACAATTCCCTACTCCATGCATCCAGCTTTCACCCATAACATGTCATCAGGAACATCCCCAAATTGTAGTTCCTTCGGGTCAAACGTGTTTGCTCCAGTTTGGATAAATATGGACACTATATGAATGATCTGATACATAGATTTCAAAACCAGGGTTACAAATATGGCAGCATTATTACCACCAGTAACTGGGCCTCCAGCCAGGATAAGAAGGACCTGCTGACATATAGGGAACATTCAACTGAGGTTAGTTACTACATATGGATAAAATACAGGGCCCTTTTTAGATATTATTAACAGGCACTGGAACATCTTGCTATCAGATAACAGATTATCCAATATTTTAGGCAATAGATGCCTTTTTTTCATTTCAGAGAGGGAAAACACTTGGTTCCTATTTTAGTCATTACAAGCATCATCAGGGGGCTTTCACTACATGACAGCAACGTACAATTACAGGTGAGATATTGTCTGGTTGTATACCTTGTGGGCACTGTAAACATTGCATTAGAGTTGATAATACGTATAAATAAGTATGCTGCAAACAACACGCCCAAGATTACCAGCAAAGCAAAAGCCAGATTAATACGAAAAATAATGTATATAGCTGGTAACAACTCCACATATAAAGTCAGTAGGCATAAGAAGCACAAAGTCAATAGTACAGTTCCTTAAATATTCACGTCTATTCAGACACAACTCTGTAGCGCTTGAAATAGATTAGACAAACCAAAAATGCAGCAAACCACAAAAAGTTTTAGTCTATTCAGACCAACAAGTACAAAGGCATGTGGAAAAATTCCTAATAGAACGATAAAACACTGAAGTCAGTCGTATGCAGTAAAAACACAGGTTTAATGGATCCTCGGTGAGCGCTTTCGCAAAATGCTTTTTCAAACCATTAACATTGCATAGCATTGCATTCAATTTATACTAGTTCCATCGATTAAGCAAGCTAATTAAATAAACAATCATCTAATCAGGAACAGTATATTACATTAACCTATGTGCTCTCCTCAGAAACATAATTAAAAAGCAAAAGCTTAATATTAAATCATTAAAATATTTATACATAGATTATCAAAGTCTATGTATGTTAGCAATTACTAATTTAAAAAACATTTAAAACATCAAAAATATATCGAAAATGTCAAAAATATTTAATAAAATATTTGATAATAGACTTAATTTTTATTAAACAATAATAATAACAATAAGTATTAATGCAAGTAAACCCTTCTAGTATAATTAAACCTATATCAGATCCTATGTCTTCTATTCTTGAGTATAGGTTTCAGGGGCACTCTATCATTGAGCCCCGGGGGGATATGAGCCTTAGTTCTAATGATCCACTGAGTTTCTAGTGATTCAGTTATATTTTTAATGTCACCCCATCTATTAGATGGCTCCAAAATTTGCAAAACCAAAAAAGTAAATTTATGACCTTCATTAGTCTCGAAAACATGCTTCGATAACGCATTCACTTCAGAATTGATTCGTATTTGATATATGTGTTCACGAATGTGCTGTTTTAACATGCGATTCGTCTTACCAACGTAAAACGATGCGCATTGGGAACATCTAGCCAAGTACACTAAATGTCTACTTTCACAATTTGCGTTAACTTTAATAAAAAAATAATCTCCTGTCATAGGATGTATAAACATAGATGTATTTAAAATATGAGAACAATAATTACATTTATTACATGGCTTGGTTCCCATATAATCAATTGAAATACTACTTTTTGTTGAAGAGGGACAGCAAAGCATGTTGTATAAATTATTTTTGTTTTTATAAGCAAAATTGGGATGCTCACCAATATGTCTGGAAACTTCAGGATCCAGCCTAAGTATTTCCCAATATTTATTAATTGAATCCTTTATGTGATAAATGTCCTGTGTATAGTGAGTTGTATATCTAACTACGTCTTTTTTAACAATCAAATTACTAATAGTATTCGATTTATATTCCTTAAGACCAGCCTCAGAGAAAATGGGTGTGGCTCTATTATGTCTCAGATTTCGAACTTCATTAAATGTGTCCCTTATTTCTTTAGGCTTATAGCTTTTTTCACCAAATTTTAATTCCACGTCCCTTAGTTCTTCCTCAAACAATTCTTCATTAGGTGTTAACCTTGATATCCGCATGCCTTGACCTTTCATGACATTTCTAAAAATGTGTGGTGGATGCATGCTATCTCTATTTAGTAAATTGTTCTTATAGCAAAGCTTCCTATGCACACTGGTGTTGAACCCCCTATTGGGGAGACGCCATATATTAATGTCTAAAAAAGAAATCTTTGTATCTGAAAAAGTCATAGTAAATTTTAAGAAGGAAGTTAATTCATTCACCTCCTTCATAAATATGAGCAATTCTTCAACACTACCTTGCCACAAAAAGAAAAGATCATCAACGAATCGCTTATAAAAAATCACATATTTCTTATACCTTTCCAGATTAAATAGCTTCTCTTCCTCCCAATTAGCCATTACTAGATTGGCGTAGCTATTGGCACATGAAGTGCCCATAGCTACGCCATTCTTTTGTAAATATATTGTATCTTTGAATAAAAACGCATTGCTTTCCAAGACTAATTCCAATAAGGTACATATAAATTCTATTTTTGTTTGAGGCATACATGAGTGGGTGCCTAGATAAGTCTGTATAAATTGCAAACCTTTATCATTAGGGATGTTAGTGAATAAAGACTTCACATCCATGGTGACCAGCATTAGGCCATCTTGGTCAATGAAGTGTCTGGTAGCTTCATAAAAGTCCAGTAAGAACATCCTAGAATCCTTTAAGATAGTGGTATGATTGACAACATAAGGTTTTAGCATTTTTTCTATATAAAAAGAAATGTTTTCTGTAACCCAACCACGACCAGATACAATTGGTCTAAACGGTGGTTTTATAGGGTCTTTGTGTATTTTTGGTAGTCCCTTGACTATGGGGATAGTTGGTTCTTCTAACACAAGATAATTATATAAATTATAATCCATTACACCTAACTTATACATATCTTCTAAGTTAGTGTAAACTGTGTAATAATTTTCAATAATTCCTGCTGTGATATAATTTTATAAAAATTAGAGTCACTAAGCATCTCATTCATATATCCTTCATAATCCGTCCTATCAAAAACCACTATCGGACCTCCTTTATCTGCTGGTCTGATTGATATATTATCATCAGATATAAGTCCATTTAGTGCCTGGAACTGCCTAGGAGTTAAATTGTTTCTTCTGTTTTTTACTGGATCCCTATGTAGTGAGTATAATTCTTTCTCAACAGCCTTGTTGAAAACATCAATAGTTGGGTGTAAATTTGGTATCATTAAGCTACGTTTTTTAATTTCATGAACATAATTAGTATTTTCAGAGCTAGAAAACATTACCTTAAGCTGTAGGTTTCTAGTAAACATTTTTAAATCCAAGATACATTCCGTAACAGAACTGATTTTAGATGGAACAAAGGATAAACCTTTGTTAAGTACTTCTAGATCATACTTGCTCAATGGCCTATGTGAAAGATTGTATACTAAGCTAGCCTCTCCCACATTTTCTTGAGTGTGGGTTCTCTCAAATCGTTTGTCGGTGCTTTTCTCTTTTGCCTGCCCCTGCTCATGGAGCGTTCCCTCCCTTTGTAGCGATGGTCTGCTATGGGGAAAGGGCGCGGCAATTCATTATTAGTGTTATCAACAGGAGCTACACGAACTTTGCTATGTACTACCTGTTGCTGGCTTGATTGCTCATTAGCCAGAGTGTTGTTGGTCAAAGCATTCATATTATTACTAACAATATTCACAGCATCCATAGCTATATTTACAATTTGTTCACTATTATCCACTCTATTCTCAACCATAGTACCCTGACTGCTCACTGTTGCTTTCGTGTAGCTCCTGTTGATAACACTAATAATGAATTGCCGCGCCCTTTCCCCATAGCAGACCATCGCTACAAAGGGAGGGAACACTCCATGAGCAGGGGCAGGCAAAAGAGAAAATCACCGACAAACGATTTGAGAGAACCCACACTCAAGAAAATGTGGGAGAGGCTAGCTTAGTATACAATCTTTCACATAGGCCATTGAGCAAGTATGATCTAGAAGTACTTAACAAAGGTTTATCCTTTGTTCCATCTAAAATCAGTTCTGTTACGGAATGTATCTTGGATTTAAAAATGTTTACTAGAAACCTACAGCTTAAGGTAATGTTTTCTAGCTCTGAAAATACTAATTATGTTCAAGAAATTAAAAAACCTAGCCTAATGGTACCAAATTTACATCCAACCATAGAAGTTTTCAGTAAGGCTGTTGAGAAAGAATTCTATTCATTACATAGGGATTCACAAATAAAAAATAAAAAATAGAAGAAACTATTTTACTCCTAGGCAGTTTCAGGCATTAAATGGACTTATATCAGATAACAACATATCAATCAGACCAGCAGATAAAGGAGGTCCGATAGTGGTCTTTGATAGGATGGACTATGAAGGATATATGAATGAGATGCTTAGTGACTCTAATTTTTACAAAATTATATCACAGCATGAATTATTGAGAATTATTAATACTGTATACACTAACTTAGAAGATATGTATAAGTTAGGTGTAATGGATTATAATTTATATAATTATCTTGTGTTAGAAGAACCAACTATCCCCATAGTCAAGGGACTACCAAAAATACACAAAGACCCTATAAAACCACCGTTTAGACCAATTGTATCTGGTCGTGGTTGGGTTACGGAAAACATTTCTTTTTATATAGAAAAAATGCTAAAACCTTATGTTGTCAATCATACCACTATCTTAAAGGATTCTAGGATGTTCTTACTGGATGTTTATGAAGCTACCAGACACTTCATTGACCAAGATGGCCTAATGCTGGTCACCATGTACGTGAAGTCTTTATTCACTAACATCCCTAATGATAAAGGTTTGCAATTTATACAGACTTATCTAGGCACCCACTCATGTATGCCTCAAACAAAAATAGAATTTATCTGTACCTTATTGGAATTAGTCTTGGAAAGCAATGCGTTTTTATTCAAAGATACAATATATTTACAAAAGAATGGCGTAGCTATGGGCACTTCATGTGCCAATAGCTACGCCAATCTAGTAATGGCTAATTGGGAGGAAGAGAAGCTATTTAATCTGGAAAGTTATAAGAAATATGTGATTTTTTATAAGCGATTCATTGATGATCTTTTCTTTTTGTGGCAAGTTAGTGTTGAAGAATTGCTCATATTTATGAAGGAGGTGAATGAATTAACTTCCTTCTTAAAATTTACTATGACTTTTTCAGATACAAAGATTTATTTTTTAGACATTAATATATGGCGTCTCCCCAATGGGGGGGTTCAACACCAGTGTGCATAGGAAGCTTTGCTATAAGAACAATTTACTAAACAGAGATAGCATGCATCCACCACACATTTTTAGAAATGTCATGAAAGGTCAAGGCATGCAGATATCAAGGTTAACACCTAATGAAGAATTGTTTGAGGAAGAACTAAGGGACATGGAATTAAAATTTGGTGAAAAAAGCTATAAGCCTAAAGAAATAAGGGACACATTTAATGAAGTTCGAAATCTGAGACATAATAGAGCCACACCCATTTTCTCTGAGGCTGGTCTTAAGGAATATAAATCGAATACTATTAGTAATTTGATTGTTAAAAAAGACGTAGTTAGATATACAACTCACCATACACAGGACATTTATCACATAAAGGATTCGATTAATAAATATTGGGAAATAGGCTGGATCCTGAAGTTTCCAGACATATTGGTGAGCATCCCAATTTTGCTTACAAAAACAAAAATAATTTATACAACATGCTTTGCTGTCCCTCTTCAACAAAAAGTAGTATTTCAATTGATTATATGGGAACCAAGCCATGTAATAAATGTAATTATTGTTCTCATATTTTAAATACATCTATGTTTATACATCCTATGACAGGAGATTATTTTTTATTAAAGTTAACGCAAATTGTGAAAGTAGACATTTAGTGTACTTGGCTAGATGTTCCCAATGCGCATCGTTTTACGTTGGTAAGACGAATCGTATGTTAAAACAGCGCATTCGTGAGCACCTATATCAAATACGAATTAAATCTGAAGTGAATGCGTTATCGAAGCATGTTTTAGAGACTAATGAAAGCCATAAATTTACTTTTTTGGTATTGCAAATTTTGGAGCCATCTAACAGATGGGGTGACATTAAAAATATAACAGAATCACTAGAAACCCAGTGGATCATTAGAACTAAGGCTCATATCCCCCCGGGGCTCAATGATAGAGTGCCCCTGAAACCTATACTCAAGAATAGAAGACATAGGATCTGATATAGGTTTAATTATACTAGAAGGGTTTACTTGCATTAATACTTATTGTTATTATTATTGTTTAATAAAAATTAAGTCTATTATCAAATATTTTATTAAATATTTTTGACATTTTCGATATATTTTTGATGTTTTAAATGTTTTTTAAAAATTAGTAATTGCTAACATACATAGACTTTGATAATCTATGTATAAATATTTTAATGATTTAATATTAAGCTTTTGCTTTTTAATTATGTTTCTGAGGAGAGCACATAGGTTAATGTAATATACTGTTCCTGATTAGATGATTGTTTATTTAATTAGCTTGCTTAATCGATGGAACTAGTATAAATTGAATGCAATGCTATGCAATGTTAATGGTTTGAAAAAGCATTTTGCGAAAGCGCTCACCGAGGATCCATTAAACCTGTGTTTTTACTGCATACGACTGGCTTCAGTGCTTTATCGTTCTATTAGGAATCTTTCCACATGCCTATGTACTTGTTGGTCTGAGCAGACTAAAACTTTTGAGGTTTGCTGCATTTTTGTTTGGCTGTCTATCTCAAGCACTACAGAGTTGGGTCTGAATAGACGTGATTATTTAAGGAACTGTATTATTGACTTTGTGCTTCTTATGCCTACGGACTTTATATGTGGAGTTGTTACCAGCTATATACATTATTTTTCGTATTGCATTAGAGTAAATAAAATTAAACAGTTCAGTAATAAAATACTGCTTTCATCTAGGACATTAAGTTTTTGGCCAGTTGTGAGCTGAATGGGTTATATATTTGGTAATGTGTGCATGCTCTGCCTTTTATATTGGCCAAACATCCAGGCCCCTATGTTTACGGATTGAAGAACATCTGAGCAATATTAGGAATAAGAGACAATCAAAAGCATTATTTAAACATACTCTCAAACATGGAAATGCTTCCTACAGATTTACTGTCATTGACAAAAGTTTTGGTGACAAGATGAATAAATCTGGGTGACATACTATTCTTAATGCTAAAGAAAGGAAATGGATTATTAAACTAGGTGGGCTTTTTCAGCCTGGATTAAATGACCACTTATAATTAGCCAATAACCAACTTTGTTTAATTAATTGATTTGTATAAATTATCTGGATGTGACAAGATTGTGTTTAACACTGAGGAAGGCTATTTCAGCTGAACCCAGTCTGGTTTAATTTTTGTGGGGGTTACCCTAACCTTTTTTGTTATTTATGTTGTATTAAAAGAAGTTATATTAGCCACACTACATGCTGGTCTTGATTTTTGACTTTGCTGCAAGTCCATATATCACCAAGGAGAATATCTTAATCAAATGCAGTACATTTTTAATAATGGAATGGTCAGGTGGGGAGGCTTAGAGCAGGCATTTGTTAATGAAAAAATGATGGTGCCTTACAGAGGAATATTGGTGCAAGAGATGCTTAATTTTAAATATGTAATTAAACAATATTGTTTTGTACCTTTCAGAAAGCTCCACAAATTCACACATTGCTCACTTTGGATTAGTGGTTCTGTCTGCCTGAGATTCAAATAATTTTGTCTGGTCTTTACAGTTCATCCACCTATGTGTCAGTTAAGGGTCGCTCCTATCATATAGCATTTATTTATTATTAATGTGAATTAGGATTTTAAGGTACAAGTAATATTATGAAAGCTTTCTGATTATTGAGTTTAAAGGCTCAGGTTAAGCAGAATGACTTTGAATAAATGCCAAAACATCTGTATTATCGCCAGGATTCCCCAGCTAGGGAACCTGCACAACATCATGAGTACTTGTTTATACATATATTTACTATTCTTCTGGCACCATTTTCTTCCTGTTTCATTAAAGACGGCCTTTTAACACTCAGCTTCTCCTCTCATCCTCTTGAGATATATAAAACAATGGCATGACAAAATATACGCTCTGAAGGACAGGATGTACTGTGTTTGTTGGTAAATGAGTGAAGCAATATACTCAACAGGATTTTAATTTCCAGTCCATTATCACAGTGTGCTGCTCCACTCATGGGTCAGTTGTATTTTTTATAACTCCATATAATGACTAACACCTGTATATTATACTTTCTTTTGTTACAGGACTAGAATTATCTGTAAGACTATTTGTACCGAGTGAATTCCTCAAACCATTGCGAACAATCTAAGATTTAATGGGATTCATAATGAACACGCACAGGAGAGAACAGCCTTGTACCCAGAATGTCTGTACCTAAGTAATCTGGTGACCTGGGGTGACGTACTGCTTCAGCAACTTTATTCTTGTGCTTTGGTTTGGTGAGATAGGAGAAATGTGGCTCCAGAAGGTATTCATAGCAATATGGAGAGCTAGGTGTATCCCAGATGACCAAAGAATAGGAATACTAATGTCAGTGTTCAAGAATAGAGGGGACATTCACAACTGTGGGCAGTATAGATGTATCAGACACCTGTCACACTGAAAGAAAGTTCTGCAGAGATTGACTGATAAATTAATATGCAGATTGTTAAAAGTAAGATGGGAGATGAGCATTATGGATTTAAATCAGGATGCTGCACAACTGACTCAATGTTTGCAGTAAGACAGATAGCTACAAAGAAGCTAGAGATAAAAAAAAGAGTTCAAATGGGCATTCCTACACTTGGAGAAAATTTAAGAAAAGGTTCCAAGAAAGCTGATATGGAGGGTCTATTTTAATTCATTGACGGTTCAATTCAGTAAACCTTTCCCCACAGAACCCTAAGCATTGAACGTTCACTTCAGCAAATGTTCTCATCGAACAAAATTGAAACAGGGAAACTAAGCACTTGGCCAAAACAACACCAAAACAGACACCACAGTATATGAAAAACACCCCATACCAACTCTAAGATCAGGGGAAGAGGGCAAATTTGTGCTGCTGGCCAACTGCTTCCTTTTCTTACGTAAATTTTTCACAGATATGAATGTCCGGTGAAATGAATGTTCGATGGTTAGGGTTTGATGGAGAAAGATTTGCTAAACTGAACCTTCAATGAATTAATATAGACCTGACATGGGCAGTCTTGTGATAGTCTGAAGTCCCAAAAAACATTGATAGAATTAGCACAGATTATAGACAAGGACCTAATAACACAAGTGCAAACAGTGTTTGCACTCACATAGGAGTTCACACTGGGTATGCATCTGGGTTCAGTTCTTAGCCCACTGCTGTTCATACTGGTCATTGGGTCATTGATTACACTTGTAAACAGGTCAGTGAGGACAGATCTATACAACTGTTGCACGCAGTCAATGTGACATTACCGTGCAGTCACTGAATAAGAACTTCGTCAGATGATAGGGAACTGGAATGGAAAACTGAAGGCACAAAGGATGAAACTGAATACAGATAAGGCAGTTTTAAAGGAAGCAAATAAGGGAAATCTGAAGAAGTTAAAATGCTGAAAGGAGAAGAAGAATAAGCTAAAAACAGAGAGAGAAGGGAAAATAGTGGAACAGGTTTTACAGCTTCTTGACCTGGGTGGTATAGTTGAGGAGAAGGGAAGTCTGAAAGTGAAGGTCAAAGCAAGAATCAGAGAGGCTGCAGCCAACTGGCACAAAGTTCCAGGGGTAGTGTATTATGGCAGAATACTAAAGAAGGGGAAATGTAAGGTGTACAAAAGTGGCTTGACCAGTATTGTTGTATGGTACAGAAGCCTGAGCAGTGAAGTCAGAGCAGTAGAGTAAGCAAGAGGTATGAGAAATAAAGTGCCTGAGATGGATGGTAGTTTGTACACTGTGGGACAGATGAGGAAATGAGGACATTGAGCAAAAGCCCATATAGCTCCAATTACAGAGGTCAAAGAGAACATATTATGATGATTTGGGCATGTGCAGAAAAGCAGAAGACAATCTGATGAAGAAGATATGAGACAGACAGAAGATGGCAAGAGGAATTGCAGATGTCCAGCAAAGAAATGGAAGGATTGTGACATTCTGACATTCTTACAACCTGTAACATTCAGGCATGATGATTTGGCTGGCTAAGATCTAGCTGTATTCAACTGGACGTATAAGAGAATGAAATACCTTTTATCTGCACATTTTTCAAATAATACAGCATTTTAATTGATTTATTTGTGTTGCATTGAATATTAACTGAACTGGAAGTTTTTACTCTGTTTTTTCAGTTAGTGTTTGCTAGGTTTTATTGCCTGTTAGAATCCTGCATAGACGGTAATTGCAGTTGGGGGTAGTCTCATTCATTGATATCCTGTTAATGCCTAATTAAGTGGTACATTTTGGAATATTTTCTGCTTAAAACCTTAGCTTTGGCCGGCTAAGATCTAGCTGTATTCAACTGGACGTATGACAATTTAAGTACCTTTTATCTGCACTTTTTTCAAATAATACAGCATTTTAATTGATTTATTTGTGTTGCATTGAATATTAACGGAACTGAAAGTTTTGAGTCTGTTTTTTTCAATTAGTTCCCCACCCACCCTCGCTGATTTTGTTTTGGTGTTAATCTTGGTGGCTTTTAAACTGCCTGCCCCTCTTGTAAATTTGTGTTTGGATACTCCTTCTGGGCCCATCTCATTTGCTCACTCAATTGAGTGCAGTGAGACTATATTCTGATTTCAGGCACTCCTACTGTGTACAAAGAGAGCATCTGGGAAAAAAATTAAGCTTGTTTCCTGCCTTTCCTGTAAGTGGTCTAGACTGTTTGCAGGCTTCTGAGACCCCAAGCCTTTCTGTGTTGGAGGGAAGCCTTTTAGCTTAATTTTATTTCTTAGAACTAGCGAGTTTTCTAGTTTCAGCACTCAAATCTGTTTCTTTGAACTCAGCACTTGTTCAGAACTCGTTGTAAGCAGTAAATAAGCTGCAAATTACTACAGCACTCAACTTTCCTCACTTGTCTAGAGGAAAGCAGTTTTTAGTACTTAATAAATAAGCACCTATCCAGGCATGTCTTAAGGGTCAGCTTCCAGTGATTTCTCCTGTCTACCTGATGAATCTGGGCATCTTGGGGCAATGCAGCAATTGCCTCATGTACACAGACAACCCTCTCCTCCTACCATCCAACAATACAACCTGTGAGAGATGCACTTATATAGCCAAACTGGAAGCAAAGCTCTCTTCACCTAAGACTGGACTAGACAGTCAAGAGGAGAAGATAAACACTTGCACCACACCACACTCATCACATAGTCCCTCAAATCCTACATCAACAAAACACACATACAGAAACACAAAACACACACCTACATTTGCGGAGGCTCTCAATAAAAACTTGCCCAAGCATCAGGGACCTCCAAAGCAGAAACGCAAGCAAACGCCACCCCCCAATACAACCCAAATGACACATAGCCCACAAACTCAGTGTGCCACTCAACCACAGCCCATAAGGCATAACAACGTACCCCACACTCTAGTCATAGGTGACTCTATAGTCAGGCACACTGATGTTACACTCACCAAGCTAAACAAGGAGAAAGCTACTGTCAGCTGCCTGTCAGGTACCAGGATCCACCACATAATGCATGCACTCAGGTCACTCTACAACAAGTACAAATATGACATGTTTTGTCCATGTTGGTGTGAATGACCTGAGACGTACCTCCCTGGACTACTTGAAAAGAGACATGGAGGAGCTCTCTGATCTTGTAGCCCAGGCAGGTATGGCCCTAGCCCTGAGTAGCATCCTGCCATCACCCAGAATGATACCACAGTACAAGAACAAAATGATTTACTTCAACAATTGGCTTAGCTTCTGGTGTCATTCTAAGGGGATCCAGTATTTGTCTGCCTGGGGCGACATGATCGACAGACCACGATGCTTTTCCAGAGATGGCCTGCACCTGTTGCCCTTGGGATTCCCGATACTGACAAAGGCTCTTGCCACCCCTATAGTGCCTTTTTTTAGGCAAGGTTCAAATGACAAATTCACCACCATAGCAGGTACAAGCAAGCAAAAGCTGAGGGTAATGGTACTCAATGCTAGAAGTCTAAACCTCAAAATGCACTCACTCGAGGCACTCCTTAAAATGGAGAACATCAACATCTGTGCAGTGACAGAGACTTGGTTCAAAGCTCCAGAGAGCACCCCTGCATTACCAGGCTATAATTCATACCACACCTTTTGGCTACCTAACCCTGAACGAAGCACTAAAGGTGGAGGCATGTCCATATTCATTAAGGATATCCACAGCTCCAGGCTAGTTGCACAGCATAATGCATCCAAGATTATCTAAGTGCAACTAACTCTGGGCAAGACTGCAATCAAAATTGTAGCTTGCTATAGACCCCCCACCATGCCCCAGGATTGCCACTCCTAATTTCTTGATACACTGGAAAGTATTAGGGTACAACCCAACACTCTAATAATAGGTGATTTCAACTATCCCACCATTAACTGGGAAAACTACTCATGTACCAACTCTTTTGTGCAACATTTTCTGGAATTCATAAATTCCAAAGCCTTGGATCAACTTATTCACACCCCCACCAGGGGCAGCAATATGCTAGACCTGGTCATTACTGACATGGGCAACCGGTGTTCCTTGTTTTTCAAATTCGACCACAAGCTAATCACCCTAGACATCCACATCCCGCCCCCACCCCCAATTAGGGAAACCACCGTAAAAAACTTCTCCAAAACCAACTTCACACTTCTTAAGACAGAAGTGGCAAACTTCATGACACCCATGCAGATGGACAATAGAAGTACGACTGCTGAATCCTACACAAATGCACTTTATAAGCACTTACACGAGGGCATGGATCATGCTATCCCTAATGGAACCAAGATGCTATCCTGCAAAAAAAGGAAGCTAATCTAGTGGACCTCTGCCATAAACAAACACTACAACAGAAGAAAGAAACTGTTAAAAAAAAGAGTAAAATCCCATGACTGGAGGAACTCCCTGGTCAACCTCAGTAAGAAGCTGAGATCCCTCATAAAATCCTCCAAAGCTAGTTAACAAACTCACCACTGATTCTAAACCAAAAAGCATTCTATAGCTATGTCAGGAATCTCAATGGCAACACTCAGATCTGCTTTGAGTTACAGCACAATGGCAATAAATATACAGAACCAACTGATATTGCCAACATCCTGGCAGATAGGTTCAGTGCTAACTTTACCTCCCCTCTCACCCCCTAGAGGGCCCATCTCTATACGGGAAGAATGCAAAGTTCCTGTAATCATGGCTGCACAAGTAAAAAATACACTCTCCAAAGCCAAGAACACAGCATCCATGGGACCTGACAATATCCCAGGCTGCGCTCTACATGAACTACAGAATGAACTGGCACCCTACCTAAGTACCATGTTCAATCATTGCCTCACCTCAGGCTTTGTGCCCAATGAATGGCACACCATGATGGTTATCCCACTCCACAAAGGGGGAGCCATGACGGACCCCAGGAACTACCACCCAATTAGCCTGACGAGCCTGGTCTGCAAGGCCATGGAACATATCATCATGGAACTCATAAACAAAGGCATTAGCAATCTCCAAACTCTGGATGCTACCCAGTTTGGCTTTTTAAAAGGCAGATCATGTCTCCTAAACCTGACTGACTTCTTTGAAGCAGTCACCAAAGCCATAGATGAGGGTAAGGTGGCTCACACAGCTTATCTAGATCTCGCCAAGGCTTTCGACACCATCCCCCACTCTGGAATTATAGATAAACTCACTAAACTAGGTATAAATCCCTATGTCACAAGATGGGTTGCCAAATGGCTCACTGACAGAACCCACACTGTGAAAGTAGCAGACTCCAAATCCGACTTCAGACCAGTGACAAGTGGAGTACCACAGGGTTCAGTCCTGGGTCCTCTCCTGTTTGGTATCTACTTCTCTGAAGTACAGGCTAACACAGAAGGTCTTTTGCAAACTAGGAGCCATAATCGAAACTCCTAATGATGTGGACATACTACAAAAGGGCCTCACGGAGACAGATGCCTGGTGTCAAAGCCATGACCTGAAGCTCAGTGACAAAAATTGTATTGTCATCCCCTTTGGTAAAGACTCTGTACCATGAACTACCACATAAGTGGTAGTCTATTTAATGCCAAAAGTGTGATAAGAGACCTTGGGACGCAGGTGGACAGTAATCTCTCCTTTGATAATCACATCGCCACAGTGGTCAGGAAATCTTTCTACATGGCTCACCTCATCACAAAAGGTTTCTCATCCAGAAAAAAAGAAGTAATTGTTCCCCTCTACGCATCACTCATTAGACCCATTATAGAGTACAATGCCCTTTTTGGTATGTATCTCACAAGACATCTACAACAACTGGAAAGGCCACAGAAATACCTCACAAAGAGGATTACTGCCCTCAAACAGATGCCCTATGCAGACCGTCTCAAAAAACTCCAGCTTTACTCCGTCGCATATCGCTTACTCAGAGGCGATCTCTGCCTAACATACAAAGCTATGTCAAACCCAGAGTTGTTGGACATGCTCCACTTAAAGAAATCCCAATTCCTCTGAGCTAAACGCTCTAGGGACCTAAACCTTGTCACCACAATAAACAGAATGTGCTAGAGGGATAGATTCCTGTCCCAGAGACTTCCCATACTCTGGAACAGACTACCTATTTATGTCAAATAGAGCTTCTCATTAGCACTCTTCAAGAAAAATCTTGATGATTGGATGGGAAATAGGAAATTCACCCCAGCAATCACTTCTGTGGCTCTGCTCGACAGGGGCACAGGAAAAATTTTCTTGGGTGGCGAAAGCCAGGGTACCTTTTGGCTAGGCTTATGTAGGCCCTAGGGCTAATAGCCTAGTACCTACCTATGAACCTATGACTGTAGAAGAAGCTAGGAGAGTGGCATTGAACTGAGAGAGATGGTGACAGATGATGCAACACCCTGACCCTGTGTAGGAAAATGAGAAAAAAGGGGGTGATGATGATGATAATTTGGTTGGGCAAGTAGAAGTGAATATGACCCTAAGTCAGTGTTTAAAAGCCAGCCTAGACTACCTCCACATAACAGTCTAAGAATCAGTTAATTAATTTAATGTGTCAAGAACTACTCTGCTTTCTAAATGGGTCTATATTGCAACATCGAATGCTTAAAACAGTGAATGATGTTACATCGACACATTTTCAGTGAAAGCTGAAAATGTCGAATCCACAGAACAGCGATTTCTTTCCTAGGGAAAGAAATTGCTGTTCCAACCCCCGCAAAGAAAAAAAACATTACACACTTCCGAAAATATACACACATACCCAATCCTAATTATACCCCCCCCTCCAGTAAACAACTAAATGCACATATGCACATAACCCAAACATACACTTAACGAAAAAAAAAACAGTAAACATTTTAAACCATATGCACTTACTTTAACCCGCACCCTAACCCTAAGCTCAGAAACTCTCGCACATTTACATAAACAGCTCCAAACACATACACACTTACCTTAACCCTAATTCTACCCCCCCAAAACAAAAGTAAACAACTGAAAACACATACACACGTAACTCAACCATACATTTAACACAAAATATAAAACAGTAAAAACTTTCATATGTATGCACTTACCTTAACCCGCACCCTAACCCTAAGGTCAGTAACTGTTGCATAATCACGCTCGGGAGCTATACCAAACAAGGGACCACACTACACTTCAGAACACGGCAAAACAACAAAGCGGTCAAGCAACTTCTTTCCCAGGGAAAGAATTCACTGAACAGCCACTTCACTGTTTTGCCTGTTCAACATAATGCGTTTTCGTTGTATTCACAGGAACCCTTCTAAATGACAGCACTAAAATCTTCCTGTTGTGATGAAGCATAATCCTCCAAGTTTTTCATTGTATTCCTTTTAGACATATACTGGAGTACTCAAATTTGTTTCCAAAGCTCCTTATTTTAAAGTATTTAGCCTTTAGGCATCTGAAGTCATGAAAACAACTTTTCTTGACTCTCTGTATGAAAGTATAAATGCTTGATTCACTTTGCTTTTTTAAACATGATCTGTTTAATGTCTCATATAGTTCATTTTGTGTAAATTCACTGTACAATATAATAACATAATATTATATGCACATGCCTCAGTGCATTTATATATATAAATAACATTTATATATATATATATATATATATATATATATATATATATATATATATATATATATATACATATATAAAACATGATATATATATATATATATATATTAGTTACACATTTATATACATAAATTTAACTAACAATAACAATAGCAGTAACAATAAATATATATAGAGATAAATAAATATAAATATATAAATATAAATATATAGATATGCATACCCCAAATATATTGCTATGCGTCATCAGCTCCATTTGTTCTGCTGATCAGTTGATCAAATGTTTTGGTATGAGATTGCTTTAAATGACTGAAGAAGAAATATGCCTTTCTCCACTACTGTACAATCTTTGAATTAGTATATATAAGTAGCAGGGGGTGTTGGGGTACAAGGGGGAAAAAATAAACACTAGTTCTTGATTTACAATGATTCAAGTTTATGTTTTGGAGCATTTGTGTTTTGCTGTTGGCATTTGATTGCCAGTGCTGTGGTGTTTTGCAGCAGTAATTATCTTATGTGTGTGTGTATATATATATATATATATATATATATATATATATATATATATATATTTATAAAAATATTTAAATATGTTTGAAACATGAGTTTTTTTTTCTCCTTTTTGCCTATATGCTTTTTGCTTTAGTGCCTCCTGACCATCAGTCCCATAGATTTATAGCCAGTTCAGTAACATTTCTGGGGGTCTTTGTCAGAGTAAGAACCAGCCAGAAATGCCATCATACAGGCAGCCATGAAGGAGTTTGTGTATGCGCATCCACTACCCACCAAGGGAGGACATCATTATACTAATGGTATAAGATCTGGCTTCTACCCTGTCCCTACAGATTAGGGACATCTGTGTTTCAGGAGGGACTCTAATTGTGTCTTGGTCCCACTTCATTCAGGGCAGAATCCTTGGAATCATTTCCATTGTGTCATTTGCCCCTCCCAAAAGGTGGATGATGTGAGCTGCACATCATTGTGGGATATCCAATGATTATCCGCTATGCCTATGTGTTCATGCAGACACACACACACACACACACACACACACACACACACACACACACACACACACACACACACACACAAACATATACACACATGCACATATTAGGGCTACCATCCCAAGCTTGGGATTAACAAGCCCACACCCCTCCCCCCCAGTCTGTAGTCATTGATAATGTACAAGCCCACACTTACAGGGTCAACAAACAGAAAACCATCTTCCCCCCAATGGTCAAGCCACTGCAGTCCATTCATTGCCAACCCCTACCCCTTCCCTCATACTTAAGGTTTTATTGGGCCATTAGTATGTAATATTTAATTTTTCAGTTATACTCTTGACTTTATTGTACAGTGGGATAAAGCCCTGACAATGACCCAGATGACATGGGAATTGGTTAACAAATACAATAGCTAGAAGAACCAGCAAGTAGAATAGGGAGTGAATGTCAACTTTAACTCAACCATCTTCAGGTTTAAACAAGTACTCCAGACCATTGTTGCACTGACCCCAAACTTAGGCTGGAGGAAGTATGGTGGCATGAAGGAACAGAGTATGTACACTGACTCTTCAGGCAGTGCCCAGGCCATAGTCATGTTCAGGCAGGTGGATAGTTTCTAGGCATGTGTATGCACCACTTATCATGCACATGAGTGCCATTGAGACAGGGGGATAGGGCCACCATTAGAAAGCCCCTTCATTGTTGCTGTGGTGATGGATTCTGCATAATCGTCTCTCACTTTTCAAGTAGAGAAACAGATATCTGATCAATAATGGAAATAATCTCATAGATGGCAGGCACAAGAGGGATAAATATATAAAGAAAAGCTATGTATATTATACTAAAAAAGGGAATAGCATGTTTTCCTTTATAACATGCATGTTGATTTCTATGTTATAACTCAGACAATGTATTTTGTTCAGATAAGTCAGTATTTAATTCATGTCATATTCTCATTAGATTCTGGAGCACTATCTTTCCTTTTCAGACAATTTAATTAGACAGATCAGGAGTTCACAAAAAGTACTGTTAGAGCCTCTTCAGCTCAAACAATTAGCTTTGCTACTAGGAAGCCCTGAAAGCTATGGGGTCTTTTCCACACCAGGCAGCTGGGTCTGTTTTGTAGTACTGACAGATAGAGGTATTGGATGCTGTAATCTATAGCGACATGCTTAAGATGAGATGTTTTCTCATCTGCCTCCATTGGTGGGAATTCAGGCCAGTTTTAAAGATCAGTTTGGTGGTTGATAATGAAGATCAAGAGGTTACAATAATTTATGAAAATGCTTTATTAGTTTAAAACATACACTTTTTGAATATGTTTGCCACAATAGTCTGTATTCAATAAAATTATCATTTCTGCAGTACTCATACATTTATGATAAGAGAGAGTAGGTTTCACTCCTCTGACTAGGTCCTTCTCAGCTGTCAAATATCCCTGCAGGTGTGTAGCTGCAACCTCAGCCAGAAATCATTGACAAGTTTGCTAGAATACAAAGCAACACAGCGGTGGCTTGCTTAGCAGGCATTCTTACTTAAGTCCCTGTTGTAAGGGAGTGTGACCTTTTTGCTACTGAACGATGATAGTTTGTGTCACTGTATTTAATGCTGTTAACATAAGCAGGATTCATGTTAATGAGGTCACATAAGTAGCTTAGTTCAGTGCTCCTTTAGGAAACTTGTGCAATACAGAAGGCCTACATTCCATACTATGCAAGTTAGCCTAAATAGATGGAGTGGGAAATTCATAAGTGTATGTCACCAGATACTGTCAAGCCTAGGAATTTCAGTGGGGAATCTGCATAGAAGATGCTGGACAGCTTTATGCTGCACAGATTGTCAGTCTAGGAAAGTAGTGTGTGTGTGTGTGTGTGTGTGTGTGTGTGTGTGTGTGTGTGTGTGTGTGTGTGTGTGTATGCTTGGTCTCACATGTGTATGTGTTTGAGGATATACAGACGTACACGAGTGCTTGCACTACTTTTAGGTATGTATGTATGTATGTATGTATGTGTGGATGATGAGTCAGTGTGTATCTGTGTGTATGTATGTGTATATGGCTATGTGTGTGTGTGCATGTGTGCATGTGTGTGTGTGTGTGTGTGTGTGTGTGTGTGTGTGTGTGTGTGTGTGTGTGTGTGTGTCGGTGTGTGTTTGTGTGTGTCTTGGTCTGTGAGTGTCTACATGGATGGTTCTGAGATTACCTATGTATGAATGCTAATTTTGAGTATATGTGCGTTTATTTATGTGTGCTTTTGTGTAAGTGTGTATGTGTGTGTGTGTGTGTGTGTGTGTGTGTGTGTGTGTGTGTGTGTGTGTGTGTGTGTGTGAGTGTCATACCTCTCAACCTCTTAGCACAAGAAATCTGGACAAAGCCAAAAATAATGAGAGGACCAAGGCCCAAAAATAGGGACAATTGTTAAATATTCATAAAATCAAAAAACACTGGAAGGACTAAGCGGATACAAGTAGAAACCTTTTTTTAGCATATTAAAAGTTTAATAGTCGCTTTCATCCAAAGACTTTATCAGAAAATAACATACACACATTTTGTATGCATTTTATAGAAATCTAAAATTTAAATGGCCTAATCACATGAAAATTCTAATTAAATAATAAAAAAATTAATTAATAATTGATTTAATAAAACCATTATGTGTAAAAAATCAAGTCAATTGACTTAACCCTTTCCTAAATGGTCAGTTTTTTATTAACCAGAAATATCTTATATTTATAACATCACTTAAACCAGGTGGATGATTTGCAGGAAGTCTAATCTGCCTCTCAGTTTTGCTTCTTTCTTCCTGGTTTTTAAAATTGTCACGTCTCATATCTTCTTTGACCAGATTTAAAATTGTAAAAGTAAATTTTTTTGTAGGTTTGACATCTAACAATGTCTATATAAAGCATTGTTTTCTTCTTTGATCTTAAATGCATAGAGATGTTCTTTAACTCTGTTGCCCAAGCTTCTCATGGTCATACCCACATAGAAAGCTGGACATCCCTAGCACAATGCAATATATACTACACCTCTGGTGTTACAACTAAATCATCCAGGGATCTTAATAGTGTAAGACAAATGGTTAAGGAAGATGTAAGGACCTTCATGAATGAACCTAAAAATAGTACAACTATTGCATTTAAAAGTCCCATTCCCTTTGGAAGTAAAGAGTTGAAGAATTTTAGTATTCTCCTGTTCTAATAACTGTTTAATGCTACCATTCTTCTTGTAAACAATATAGGGGCTTCTCCTAAAACTTTGGCTAAATCATTGTTTCCCATAATCACCTTACAATTGCTACTAATAATATTTCTAATCGGACCATTATCCATAGTCATAACCAAACAACATCTAGGTATTTCGTATTCTGTTTGCTGGAATTAAAATTTATTCTCGTTTTCTTTTAATTAGTAAATCCATACAAAAGTATGGGTAAAAACTCTATGGACCTTTTGGTACAAACCTCTTCATCTGTTTTTTCCAACAATTCTATGTGGTAATCTCTTTCAAGAAACAAACTTGTAATAAAACCTAGTTCTCATTCGAAGTCACTATCTTTACTAGTCATACACAAAGCTCTTATATATTGACCTCTTGGAATATTCCTTTTAATATAGTTGGGATTATTACTCTTGTAATGACTGTAACTATTCCAAAAGGTATTCTTCCAATGGATATGACTTACAAAATTACATGTGGTGGGATCTCAACTAAGTTTCACATCAAGAAAATAAACTTTTTGTCCTTTGTCTCCTGGTACAAATTTTGAAAAACAGAGATAGTGTTTAATTTATCCAAGAAATCCTGGTACTCAAAACCCTAATTATTAATAGTACAAAATAAATCATTGAGGAATCAATGATAAAAAATTACAATAGAAAAATGTTTTATCATTGGTAAAATCTCGCCCGTGGATTCAGCAAACTTCTGGGCAAGAACAGCTTATTCTTGCATGAAAGGGACCGTTCCCGTGCAGCATGGTAGCACGCCATGCATATTCATGAAGGCGTGCTGCCATGCTGTAATACGGACACGGTTCTGTGTACGAGTCCAGGGGGTGTGTTTGAGAGCAGTGCTCTCAAAATACATATGCACCCTGCCCTCCATAATTGCCCTGGGAAAAAAATCACTGTTCCATGTGTTTGATATTTTGGTTTTTCAGGGATTGTGGGTCAATTATATAGCGTTCGCAATTCATTGCATTTGCTTATATACTATAGACCCTCTGCAAACACTAATAACATTCAGCCTCATAAGAAATCTGGACAAAGCCATAAAAACAATAGGGACAAATATGAGATATTGTGCTCACAAACTTATAAAGTCGATAGAATGACAAGCTTCGCATTAGCATGAATTACCGAAAGGGTATGAAGTGTAAAACTCAAATGTCTGACATTATTTACTAACTGCAGTATTTAATGTTTTGCCAATAATCTGCTAGAAAGCCACAATTGTATGACAAATGGACCAAAAATATAAGGCAAAAATATGGACATTCTGTGAAAATCTGTACAGTTGAGAGGTATAGCGGACACTGTTAGTGTTCATGGAGCATACCACTCAAATGCAAAGCCTGTCATGTCATCACCATTTGAAAAGCACAGTCCCCACAGATAATGTTGCAGAAAGCAATGTGCATACCCCTACATTACAAAAATAAATCACAACAGTTTACATTTTTTTCAGCCCAGAATAAAGTTTAAGCATAGCTGAGTGGGTGTGCGCATCCTGCAGCTCTGCTCTGCCTAGCTTATACATCATAAGGAGCTAAATAGGAATATACATCAGAACATAATGATGTGGAAATAGTGAAGTGATTAGAGTGTTTGCTTTGCAAGTAGGTGTTCCTGGTATGATCCCCAGTGAAGCCAAGTAGCATTTTACATGTAAAAGCAATAAATATTTTTTTTAATAATTAGGTAAATAACATATATTTGTTAACCAGAGTAGTGTAGTAGGTCCAGATGTGAGGTGTCAGTGTATTAAAGTTGTGAAACCCCCATGTAAACACAAAGGCACAATACAGTATAGTTGCACAAGAATAAATGCAATGAAAGCACATAGGGGGATATCAGGGAAGGTAAACAAAATTATATGTCAGGAATGATGAATCAGTCCCATACAAATGATAGTCTATAAAATAAAACATAAGCAATGTTAAGCATTGCACAGTTATGCTTACCAGGTGTAAGCATTGCTTAAATAGAAATGCTAAGCAATGAGTAGTCAAGCTAAGCAGATTTACCTATTAGTAAGCAGTGCTGAACCTTCCCCTTTAAGCACTGTCAACCTTAGGTAAGCAGGTTTGCAAATAGCTTAGCTCATATCAGCATATTTAAAACCATCCAATCACAGCAAAGGGTGGGGAATCAGACATATTTAAACCTTGCAGGTGGGAATACAGCTTATAACTGGTTGTAGCTCCCCACTGTAGACAGTATGGCAGGTGTTGGAGAGGGCATGCACTTTTGGGAACAGTGCTGGGGCATACAGGAGTTCAAGGTCATGGTAGGACTCCTTCTTCAAAAACATGATGTGAGACTGCTGCAGGACCAGTACCAGAGCTCCCAATACAAAGTGGAGGCCTGGCAAAGTCTCACTCATGATCTCACTAGTGTCACTGGTATCCGTCGGACTGGTGAGCAGGTCCGGCACCACTATGTCGACTTGAAGCAGAGGAAGAGGGAGCTCTTGGACCAGTGGGTCCAAGAAGCACTGCAGAGGGGCGATATCCCTGACATGTATAAGTATTCATGTCAATAACTGTTTACCAAAGTCCAGCCTGTGTATGTGATGGATAGGTATGCATAAATGTTACTCTGTCTTCTTACAGCTCCAGCTGAGTGGGCTGCGAATGAGGAAGCCCATGCCAGCAGGTTGCAAAGACTGTATCGTGAGGCTGGTGAGTAACAATATAGCTTCTAGTATTCATACCAAATAAATATAAAGGAGTAGAATATCACCTGGCAGTATTAAAAATGGGTATGGTTTGTACTGAATAAACCAGACAATATTACAGTAATAGTCTCATATAGGTTATGTATAAGTAAAACTGTAACTGCCCGTCAATAAAATTCAAAACCCTGGACTGGTTGTGTTTACTCTGGTATAGTATGAATTGAAATGTGTACAGGTTATGCATAGCAACTATATCTCAGAAAGCATTAAACAATCAAGTCTCATCTGACAAAGTTAGTGCCTCTGTAAGACACAAGATTAACTGATATAAAATGCTTCACACACCAAGATCTGATATCTGAATAGTAATGTTGTGTTAACCACTGTTTCCACACTGTGCTATGTCAAAAGGTATGTATAGGAATGTATGTATAAGAATGTTGTAATTACAAGGAAAGATTGTACAACAAAGACAGAATGAGATAGAAATCATTCAGGAAAGAAACAGCAGTTTCTCAATAGCTCCTTCTGATGAAACACAAACTTGTATTTTTAGCAGAAACAGCCACAGTTTGAATCCTGGGAGTGGTAGTAAGTTGTATGCATAATTACAACTAGGATTTTGTGAAAATGTGTAGAAACAGTCAGGCAGTATTAACAAACATTCCCTCCACAGATCTTCCAGGTAATAGAAGGTATAAAGTAGCTATAAGAAGGCTGTAGTTATACTGTGTCCAACACCCACAGTCCAACTCCAAGGCTGCAAATGACAGCAAGATAAGTACATACACCAAGTGGTTATAATCTTCTAAAGTATCATACTGTCACAGCTACTGGTCCCTGCTACCAACAACCAGGGTGACCGATAGAAATCAAGGCAGAATATGTCAATAGCACACACACACACACACACACACACACACACACACACACACACACACACACACACACACGCACACACATATACACTATGAGTGCACATATGTAACCCTGACTATGTGAATATGGGTAGAAACAGTCAGGTAGTATTAACAAACATTCCCTCATTCCCTTCACAGATCTTCCAGGTAAGAGAAGGTGTAAAGATAGGTGAAGTCTGCCAGCCTAGCCATGTAGAATTTTGTACATAATTCTGTAATTTATAAATATTAATGTAAGCCACAGGCTTGTTCTCTTAAATGTGAAAAGACTGAATTGGATATTGAACTGCAAAAATGTAACAACAGTGCACTCTGCTGTAAAAAAGCTAAGTTAAACATTTTATGAGTCTGTTTGATGTTAACATTCAGATCCGATATGTCTAGAGGGAGGCATCCTGCCTATTGTTTTAAGGCCAGAGTTAATGGCTAGAATTTGCATATAAAATGTCCTTTATTGCCCTGGTTTCTGACCAGGTGTAAAGAATGTAAATGTAGTTTCTGTTAGCCTGGGAACACCAGAGAAGTGTGAAGAATGATGTCATTGTGAAGCAGCTCTGTGTTATCAATTTAAAGAGAGAGAATCAGGGAGCTCAGAGCATTTTGTCTTGAGAACATCCAACATCACCAGCACTGCTTTGCTCTATATGTAAGTTATTTAGAATTGTGTTTCTCTTAGATATAGCCAGGAAATAAGAATATTATACTAGTTTGTTTTTCTGTGATGTCAGAACTTTTGCTACTGTATTATTTAAGTATTTCTCTGTGATCTCTGAACTCTTGACTAGCACTGTGTAGTAAGAAGTATTGTCTTGTGTTTTATTATTGAATATTTTTAAGCCTTTCAACTGTGACTGTTTTGTGTAGAGATAATTTAAGCTCTAAGAGTACATTGCATGTATATAGTGATACTTTACCAAGTCACTCCAAATAAGTCTTGACTGTTTGGTTGCACTTACCATTTGGATAATAATATTGCACAGTAATAACTGGATACCCTTCATAAGGGCCTTTGAGTAGCTGATAAATATTAGCTGGGTGGTAGCAGTGATTTCTTCTTTATAGTCTGGGTAAAAGGGGCACAGCTGGAGAACTTGATGCAGCTTTCCCCAGGAGTGTCTGTGTGGTTGCATAAACTCTTATTTCAAAGTGTGCGTGTGTCAGTTACTTGTGTAGGGACATGAAGCACTGGTGGGACAGAGAGGGTGCTGGAGGTTTTAGCTTGCCCACTAGGCTGAGATCTGGACCCTGTAGCTGTGCCAGTGGGGAGTCGTACTGGGGACCTGGAGAGAAAGGGAGAAACCAGCCCTAGACTGATTGTGATCTCTGTGTGCTCTTAAGGGAAATTGTACTTAACTGTGTGTGTATTTATTATCCTTTCCTTGTATGGACAGCCTTCACTGGTGTTAGTGGTGAGGATTGAGGCTCCTTGATTGCTGGGCCAGTGCACGGTCATCACAGAAGGTATAAAGTAATTATCAGAAGGCTGTAATTATACACTGTGTACAAACATACCACTGTCTAACCCAAGGCCATAGGTTGTTGTAATAATACCTGTAGAGTAATGATTACAGCAATGATCATTAAAGCTGTGACCACTGCAAGAATCTACATTTGTTAATTGACATATCTCTCTCTCCCCCACATTATCTTCACCAATAATCTACACATCTAAATGAATGGGTATGTTTTCCACCAAACCTACTGTTGGGACATGTGTCCTATTGTTCTACAAATGTTGAAATGTATTCCAATTAATGTTCTCTGTTCAAATACTATCACTGGTGGCCTGTTGCTATCATTGTAACCTGCATGCCAGTATAATGCCCACTGTGGTTCCATATATGAATGTGTTTCATTTGTTATGCAAATGCTCCAAATCTGTTGTTTTGGGTTAATGTGAATACTCATGCATGCGGTTATAACTAATCCTGGAATAGCTGAGGAATGAAGTCATCAAGTAATGACAAACACTTTAGTTTAAGACTCCACATCCTTAAGAATATTTATGGTAATTCAAAATGTATCATTATACAAACTTTCTATGTTTGTAACAGGAATATTTAAAGTTTTCCCCTATTTATCTCCCCATCATTTTAGGCTTTGTCCAGATGTGATGCTCTAAGAGGTTGTGAGGTAGGATCTCAGCTCAGGAGCCTGACTCACCCTGGGAAAGGACAGCTCATATATGACAACCGCTGGGGTGTCTGTCAAACAATTGTGACTGTGCCACTGCTAGGCCAGTTAATGGGATGTTGTCCATATCCATATGTTACCTGTGACTATGAGTATGACACATGTTTGCCTTGTAAAGCAAAGAAACCTATATAAGGCATGTGCATAGTAAAGTACTGTTGCAGACATGTGTGTTGAACTGCATCTGATATATTGAATTAATAACATTCAACTGTACAGTATTCAGCTGGACAATAAGCACATTTATGACTGATATCTGTAGTCACATACACATATACCTGTGTTATGTCAGCCAAACCATTGGCAGGTCTGTGAGCAATGATAGTGTAACATAATAGCCTACTTATGACTGTTGGACGTCTTCCAGGTTATCACAGTGATGTCAAAGCCTACTGTGCAATCCACGTATTAATGTATGGTACAGCTATATTAATACAGTATCAGTACTGATGTCACTTTTGTCACCCATTTATGTGTGCCATTGTCCAGACATATTGCTATAACAAGTTGAGAAGTATGATTGAGATGCAAAACTGTAAATACAGTGTGCCATACTAACAGAGAACAGAAATGTATATACCAGGTATCCCCTAAGCATATGTATCTATGCATATGTTCAGCTGGAGGGCACAAAACTAATCGCATGGGTTTCAAGCAGTCAGGTACATAGGTTGTGCATGTTGCACATGTGTGTAATATCAGTGTCAATGCATACAACAGACATAAATATGTACAGCTACTGGTTGTTGCATTGCCCTGACACTGATATGGGTACTAAAGTAGGCATGATTATCAGGTAGTAATCGGAGAAGTGTCCAACTGTGTTATGACCCTCTGACTATGCCTACCACTACCAGCTATATCAACACCTATATACAGTGGATATCACAAGTGTACACACCCCTGTTGGAATGCCAGGTTCTGTGTGCTGTATGACAATCAGACCACAGAAGATCATTTCCTAATGTTTCTCATCTTGAATGTGACCCCTAACCTGTACAAGTCCATTGGAAAACAATCAAAGGTGTTTCTAGGAAGGCAAGAAACTATTGCCAAGTGAAGATGTGCCATGAAGTTAAGAGTCTAAACCATGATGAATGAATGCTGTAACCATCTCAAGAGATGCATACATAACATATCAGTTTAAGGGAATTCACACCAATTCAACTGGCTTATTGTACTGATTAGTATTTCCATATGTTTTCAAAGACCAAATTGTTATGTTTTCAATTGAATTGTACAGGCTGTAGGTCACAGTAAAGGTGGGAATTGTTTTGAAATTAGTTATTGTGGTGTCATGTTCCAATTGCACAAATATCTGGCATTGGGGTGTGTACCCTTTATAGCCACTGTAGCTATATGGACTCAGCAGTACCTGACCTGCAAAACCAGCCTCCACCAAAGTAGAGTAATCACCTTTGTTATACAGCAGCAATACACAAACCACATAATAGGTTGCTATATTGGCTGTACGGGGACACATAGGTGCAGGCAACAACTTGGAAGCAAGTCCACCTCTATCTGAGTAAGCGTGTAAGTTCACAGGTGACTTCCTGTAAGGCTGACTATGACTACAAATCAGACATATCCACACCAAAAGGACAATTGCAACAGTGTTTTCACATATGTTGTCAGTCTCAGAGGAAACAACACAATTCACCCTGTACTGGGGGTAAAGAACACTTCATACACACATGCCATGGATATCGGCAACCTGCATCAGACAGATTAGGTGGGAACATCACCACCCTGTCCACCCAAGTTGTACAGGGGGATATGCACATCAACCACACTCCTCCCTTCAGCAATGGTGAGCATGTACATATTGCCTACTGATGGCAACAATAACATATCCCCAAGGGCATAATAACACCACTGTCTGCCTCCTACATAAACTCAGGCATGTGCTCACAACTCCATCACACACCACAGTCAAACACAGACCTGCCACCATCCACATGGAAGATGGCCACTGTCAACCCTCTACACAGACATGAATGGGGAATAGAGGATTATGCAATCAAGTGTCCAACACTGGGGGAATAAGATAGTTTAGGGCCAGGAGTGTAATGCAAGCTCCTATAGCCATGATAGCTTGGAGGGTTATGGCGTAGTGTGGATTATTTGCAAGAAATATCCACTGTTGATGTTCAATTTGACAATCGTATGATGTCCTGTGACCTTTTTCTTGTTAATGTCTTCCAGGTAACATGCAGAGGGCTCACCTACTAGCCTTCTCTGTTGGGGAAACTGACATCTTCACCCAATATGTGATCAAACATTATGCCCTGTTACTTAGATGGAGAGCAGAAGATGTGCGGGAGAGGACTACCCTGTGGGACAGTCTGGTCCACAGGGTAAATGATGCTGGCCTGCATAGCAGAACTTATGAGTAGGTGCAGTATCAGACCACCAACCTCATCTGCCATACCTGTCAATGGGCTGCTGCTGTAGTGAGGGATCGGCTAACCACAGGTGGGCATCCAGCTGTCCAGCTCCCACTGACACCCATTAAGGAGCTCCTTGCCAACCTTGGGGTACTGACCCAACGCACAAGCCATGAAGCTGAGGAAAACATTGTGGAGGTGGCTTGCACACACACACTCGACGAGGAGCATGCAGGTAAGGACCCACTGGGGATTAGTACACTAATGTATCAGACATACATGTATCTGTATTGTATGTATAAAAACCCAGTAACTGGCAGGAACAAAGGCAACCAATTGAAATAAAACCAATGCAGTTTAATAAAGAACGTTGGTGCTTTCATGGCACCACTGAGCTGCTTCTTCAGACATTTTCTAAAAGCTATGGCATCATTAATATCATAAAAAACAACCTATCATAGACCAGCTAAAACATGTTGCATATATTAAAGTAACAATTCCTATGAAACCAGTTTACTTTAATATATGCATGGTTGCCTTTGTTCCTGCCAGATACTGGGTTTTTATACATTCATTGTTGCTATTCCATTTTTGGGGACTTTCTTCATGTATCTGTATTGGATCTGCATCTATGTGTCAGGTCTGATTGCAGTTGGGGATGGGGTTTTCTAATGTACAGAGGTGCACATCTATGGTGAGGACAGAACAGTGTTTATTAGTGGGGTAAGTACTGTAAATGTGCAGACATGCTGCATCCATCCTGTACCAAGGCCACATGTGAGTCTGCTGACAATAACTCCCTCTCACAACTACCTAGGACCTTCTGGTCTGCATATGGGAGAGCAGCCTGAAGCTGGTGAGTATGACAATGTTCTACTGCTGCCTGGCGATACCTGAGGCATGCAAAGGGCATGCAATTTACCATGCACACAACCGTCAGTAATAGCTATATTGCTTTATGTAATACCTATATTGCTTTTTGTGCATTTTTATTTGTGCTGGGGTTAACTGCATTGCATCACAGTGGTCACCACTGGGACCTATATGATGTGAATTCAACATCCCTGTAGCATACCTCACAAATTTTCAGTGCCAAGACATCTGGACATAGGCCAGCTAAATGGGCTGGACAAGTGGCCTAAGGTAGGGACATGTGTGACACATTAGTGGTATATAGTGGATATAAATTGTGTACACAACCCTGTTAAGATGCAAGGTGTTCCTGTTACCTACTAATTTGGACCACAATATATCAGTTCATACCTCTTCCAGCCTTTAATGTGACCCACAACATGAACAGTTCACTTGTAAAACCAAGCATCTGGACTCATGTATTGCACCTACAAGACTGGCCACCTGCGAGAGTGGCATACATAGTATCAGCATTATGTTTCAGTCAGGTATAAGCCAGACAGTACATAATTCACACACTTGCCCGTATTGGGATTAGAACTCCTGCCTATCTAGTTATGTCTACTATAGTGTTAGGCAGTTCCCACACAAGCTACAGAGCTTAGTGAACTTTCACATGGCCAAAGCTGCTGATAACTGCACAGCTGAGGTAAATTATTACCGGTGGCAGACAGCCTGCCTTCTGTTCCACCCTTACATCATGCTAGTTCTTTCTGTCTTGCACTTCAAATAGCATTATGGCTTGGCACTTCACCAGGTTATTGTATCAAGAAGTGTGACACACCTGAGAGACATCAGCAGTACTCGTTCATCACAGATGTAGCCCCAGTACTTACTAGTTATGTCCACCCCTCCTGGCATGTTTGAAGGGCAGTTTTCTGTGCTTTCACCAATTAACCTGGTGCACTTCTCCATGCAACTGCCTCATGTACATAGACAACCCTCCCCTCTAAACACCAAACACTCAGACCTATGAGGGTTACCTATATATCACCCAATGCGGACATATGCACTCTCCAGCAAAGACTGGGCTAGCAGGTCAAGAGGATAAGATCAGCACCTGCACCACACCATGTAGGAACACGTAGTTCATCATGACACCCACTTCGACAGTCATGACATACAGTGAAAAGCCACACACTCAACTTCCCAGAGGCACTCAATGGACATTTACCCAAACAGCACAGACCAGCAAGACAGACACCCACTCAGACACCACAACATGCACATGCCAAGGGACACAGATTTAACCTCAACCTAAGCTCTTAAGACTAGCCACCTTGCACAATACAGTGATAACGGGTAACTTAATACTGAGGCATACACATATCCCACTCACTAAGTTGAATACAGAGCAGGTAACAGCCAAATATCTATCACATGCCAGCATCCAACACATGACACAGCCAGTCATGGCACTTCACAGCAACTACGAGTATCAATCTGTATCCATGTGGGTGTGAATGACTTGAGACACACCTCCCTGGACTACATGACAAGAGACATGATTGATCTCTCTGATTATGTTGTCCAGGCAGGGGTGACAGTAGCCCTGAGCAGTGTACCATGGTCACCCAGAATGATGCTGCAGTACTATCAACAGATGATTGACTGAAACATTGGCTTACATGTTTTGTATCATTCTCAGGGGATCCAGTATATCTTTGCTTGGGATAACATGATCGACAGACCTCAATGACTTGTCACAGATGTCCTACATCTATCAGAGCTGGGTTTCCATGTACTGTCTAAGTGTCTTGCCACCCCTATGATGCCTTCTTAGACAGTGTTCCTAATGTAATTACCACCATAAGAGCTAGACATATATGCAATCCAAGGGGGATGCTGCTCAACAGTAGACATATAACTGTCAGGATGCAGTCACTCAAAGCACTCGGAGTGGAGGACACATGTCTGCTGTAATGGAGATGTGGTTCACAGCAGCAGACAGCAGCCCTGCAGTATCAGGCTATGATGCATTCCACAGCTGTCAGCCCCCAAACATGGACCACACTACAGCTTCACATGCGGTGTTGTCTCTATATTCATTATGGCTAGGAACACATCCAGACTAGTATCCCAGCATAATGCATTAGAGATACTTCCAGTACAACTGCATTTGGTTAATATTGCAATTCAGACCATAGCCTGCTATGGGTCTACATCTATGACCCTAGACTGTCAATGCACATTCCTCAACACCCTGCCATCTGTGATGGTCCAATGAAACACTGACATAGTATGAGGTTTCAACTACCCCTCCATCACCTGGGGAAAGTACCCAAGCACCAGTACAGTGACCAACACTTCTGGGATTCATCATTTACAATACCCTGGACCAACTCATACTGACCACTGGTAGAGGATGCAACAACCTTGACCTGTGTTGACTACTTAAATATGGGACTGTTGCTCATCAAGAGTTGTCAATCCCTGTATGGTGAGATCCACACAGGCTGTAATCAACATGGAACTCAACATGTCAGCCACACCCCCCACAAAGGTAACCACCTTGCAAAACTTCTCCAAAGCTGACTTTGCAGCCATGAAAACAGGGGTGGATGATCGTGGAATCATAGACATATGCACTGTACAAACAGGTACATGAATGCATGGTACTAGCTAAAGCCAACAGAACCCAGACACTGTCCTCCAAACACTGGGAGACAATGTGATGGTCGCCTGCAATTATTAAAGTGCACATCAGAAGGAGGATACTGTTGCAGAGAAAGGTGGTGTCACATGACTGTTGAACTCCCTTATTAGCCTCAAACACAACTTTGGATCCCTCATGGAATCCTCTACAGGGATCTATGATGGCAGACATGCAACAGACACTGACAACAATCATAACAGCCTTTGATAGTTACATCAACAACCTACATAGCATTAAACACAAGTGTTGTGAGTTAGTGAGTTACTGCACAATGCTAACACCTATCCTGAGACAACAGATATTGGCCACAGTCTTGGCAACACATTCAGTGCTGGCTTTACCCCTCTCTTCCACCACAAGTGAAGTGCTGAGTGACTGGGTTCTCATATGCTGTATCCTGTTTCTGATCTAGGTATCTGTGTGTCACCAGGATGTGGTCCTGCAGTAAAACCATGGAGTATGGCAGTGTGGTAATACATCCACCATGTCATAGGTAGGGTACAGCTGTATGTGCATGGAAATGCTCGGTCTGTAACACCGTGATTGCATTTGCCTCACAGATTATAAGGCTGAGGGTTATACACAGGTATATGTTAATTTACAACATCTGTTGTAGAGTGGAGAATGGTACGTGTTGTGGTTTGGACACACCTCCAATTGCTAATAACCACAGGCACAGGGGATATTCATCAACCAAACACACTGAGATTATTATTCACACACACACTCTCTCTCTCACACACACACACACACACACACACACACACACACACACACACACACACACACACACACACACATTTTCCAGTGCTAAGATCCAAAGGTTCATTGCTTCATAGGTGTGTAGTAGATGAATGGGCCTGAAGGCTCTACAAGGCTAGCCCAATAGAATACTCTGGCATCAGGCCATGTGACAATAGTCTCCAGTGTGGCTCAGGAGTATAGTCACTGGAATGGTCCCCAGGGGTGGGTATTGTATTCCTAATCCACTCATTCAGATTTCTATTGTGGGTGGCCAGTGATGTGCACTGCTTCACATGTATGAGATTTATATTCCATAACATGGACAGTGTCTGGGTTGTGCACATGTCCCACATGCATGTTCTTTGAAGTGAGTAAGTGTGGTTGAGGTCTCTGGGGCATATTGTGTGGACATAGTGGTATCTTCAGAAGTAGCATTCCTGACCTAATTTGGTGAGACATGGCTGTGTAACTGAGGTAGTGATTGCACCTACATAGACAGCATGATACGGGGATTCATTGGAGTTACTGGAGTCGGTCCATACAGGGTGTGTGTATAAGGCATGGTATTCCTTTTGTTGGGTATGTTTGCAGACTCTACAGTTGTTGCAGATGTCCAGTGGGGAACATGGCAAAAGGGCCACTGTACACATTGATTGGGCTACTGAGGGGATGGAACAGGGTTCCATGTCCTTTTACTTGCTGGATAACACACAGTCAGGAGATGTAACACATCAAAGTACTTTCTGATGTCAGTGGCACTGCTGTGGCCAACAGGCAGATGACTGTCAACCTGTGTTCCCCATTCTGTTACAACAACATCACTGTTTAGTGGACTACCATCAATGTATTACTTCATGTGAGCCATGGTGTTCCCAAAGGTAATGGTGGCACATCTCTTGGCATTGAGGTAATGTCCAGGGTTCTGGTGTCAAGTGGCCTTTGGGCGTGATGTCAACATCACGTGGATTGGGAATGCTATCATCCACCTTACTGTTGTATGCAGACATTATCTGCCAGGATGCCTTTGTGTTCTCCTGAACCTCAGTAGGGTAGATCCCAAACATGAGAGGACATGGGTCCATGCCCTGTGTGACACCAGTCATGTCTGATCACCAGTTTAACATGGAGTCCATTGCAATCACACCATGGGTACTATCTGTGAGGCAATTTGCAGGAGAACTACTGCTATAGTGGTTGCTGCCTAGCCAAGTGTGTCTGTGTATGATTCCTGGGTGGAGACTGGTGTCTGAGTATTAGAAGGGTTGCCTATATTGTTAACTAATCCATACTGTCACATAGTCATTGCACATGACACTACACATTTAGGGCTGTGGATTGCCTACACCAACCTCTACAGTGTTTGACAACTGTTGGCCTTGTAATGTGAACACTGGGACATATGCTAGGTCCTTAGTATAATAATTTAACAAAGCCCACCCCCCAATGTATCCATCACACAATCACACACACATACACACTTGCCAGTATGGAGTTTCAAACCCCTATCTATCTATGTACTGCTACTATAGTGTTACACATTTATTGCATGCACTACAGAGCTTATAGGATGGCTGTTGTCCTAAGGTACTTCTAAGGTGAGAACATCAACAGCCCTTGTAAATACGGGCATTGGGTGATGTAGTGGATGAGAGATTTCATAAAATATTTTACCCTACACACACAATTACACGTGCCAGGAGTGAGTTTGAACCTCTATCTAACTATGTTTTCAGACCTTTATGTTATGCATTTACCACACACACCACTAGCCTTACATGGGTTAGGGTTGCCAACAGGTACTTATAAGATGAATATCTGCAGGACTGCTAAAGTCAGGCACTGAGCAGTGTACTGGGTGTAAATGGGGCCAGACACATATATATAGATATATGTACACACACAAACACTTGCTAGGAATGAGATTCAAACCCCTACTTATGTAGTTATTGCTACTACATTGTTACACATTTATCACATGCACCACAGAGCTTATAGGCAGAACAGTGTTCAAACATACCTCTAAGGTGAGTGACATCAGCAGCAGTACTAAAGGAGGGATAAGGGAAGTGTAGTGAGTATGAATGGCCTCCAAATCAGGTCTTTATAAAGACGCACACACTCTCTCACACAAACACACACATTTTCACAGTTGCCAAAACCAGGATTAGAACTCCTACCTAACTAGTTTGCTACACTATAGGATTACGCATTCATCACAAGCACCACAGAGCTTATATGTTGGAGTTCTGTCCAAAGGTATCTTTATAGGTGAGTGGGGTAAGGGAAGTATAGTAAGTGTGAATGGCCACAAAATCAGGTATCTACAAAGACACACACACACTCTCTCTCACACAAACAGACTCATTTTCACAGTTGTCAGAACTGAGATTAGAACTCCTACCTAATGAATTTGCTACAGCAAAGTATTACACAGTTATCACAAGTGCCACAGAGCTTATATGACTGTAAATTGCCCAAAGGGTTATTTCAGGGTGACTGACATCAGCAGAAGTGCTAAAGTAGGACAATGGGAAGTGTAATGAGTGTGAATGGCCTCAAACACATTCATCTAGAAACACACACACACACACACACACACACACACACACACACACACACACACACACACACACACACACACACACTCACACACAACTTTATGTTTGACAGGACTGAGATTACAACTGCTAGATGGATACCTTTTTGTACTATAGTGTTACACAGTTATCACAAGCACCACTGACAGTATAGGGCTGAGGGCTAACCAAAGGAATTTCTACAGTGAATAACATCAGCACATCATGTGATATAGGCCAATGGGATGTGTACTGGGTGGGAAAGGCCTCATAATGGGATTCTCTCTGTCACTGTCTGTCTCTCTCTTCCCCATGTCTCTGTGTGTGTATGTTTGACATATTATATTATATCGGCCTAAGAAATGTGTGAGTATTCCTATCCATTGTGTGTGTGTGTGTATATGTGTGTGTGTGTGTGTGTGTGTGTGTGTGTGTGTGTGTGTGTGTGTGTGTGTGTGTGTGTGTGTGTGTGTGTGTGTGTGTGTGTGTGTGTGTGTGTGTGTGTGTGTGTGTGTGTGAGTGTATTATCAATGGTGTACAATTTGGTGTGTGTGCACATACATCTGCGAATAACGGATATCTGTAGTCCACTGTGTTGTCAGACATGGGCTTTGTTTCTCTAAGTGAAGGAGCATGCTCGGTATGACCTTCTTTATTGAGTGTGTGCATCCATTCCAGGGAGAGTTGGACTCCAGTTCAGGGTTTTGTGTGCTACAGCTACATCTTGCAACCTGTTGTGGCAGGATATCTGTAGATAGGTTGCCAATATGGAGACACAATGGGCGTAACATATGGGGGATACTGTAACTATTGCTGTCTGTGCTGCTTGTGTAACATGGTTGTTTGTAGCATAGATTTTCTGACATATGTACTGTTTTACACTATGATGTATCATGTCATCAACTACTGACAGTTATCATTCTTTGCTCACATTTATTTACCAGGGAAATACAAGATGAATGAAGCTGAGACCAATATTCTGAGGCATATAGACTACACATTCTGGCACACCCCTGCCCTTGTGGAGGGGTAGCTACAGACAATAGACTGCTGGTTCTGTGTAAATGGTCCAGCACCTTGTTAGTATGCTTGCTGGGGATCCCATTCTTGTACTTTTTTCAAGTTAATGGAATGGCCATATCCTGCATGGGCCATACTTCTCAGCTGTACAGATACACCCATTTTATCCAGAGGCAGGACTCATATATCTGGTAAGTTTACCTTCACATTGTGGTTTACAAGCAGTTTTGTGGCTATTCATTCATGGGTTTGCAGTCAGGTGCTAGTATGGGTGGACATTAGAGTTTCAGACTTCACACACTCCATGACATCTATGCTTCTACACTCCCCCTCTGTTATTCTCTCCTCTTCCTAACATTATGAAAGCAATATCTCAGAGGTATCCCTATAGTTGGGCCTTTATCCCAGTAGTATTTATGGCCTGGTCCACAATTCTTGCAGTAGGACATGGGGAGGCATGCTACTGGCATTTGTCAACATGGTCTTGCATTTGTTTTCTGTTTACTGTGTTGGGCTGTTAGTTAGGACCCCCTGACATTCCTTACTTTTACACTATGGGTGAGGCATGGGCCTTTGCCAGAGGACTGTAGGTCATTTGAGAGTGCTGCAGGCCACCTGTAGCAGGCCAGTGCATTCTGTCAGTTCCCAGGCTGCAAGCCAGTGGATTACCCTGGGGTGACAGTGGTACGTGGTTGAGGTTTTTCTGTCAATCCTTCCTGTTCTTACTGATCCATGAGTCTGGATGTGGTAATTCTTTCTGCTTACAGCTAGGGAAACACCTGTATTAGACACCTATTCAGCATGCAGCATCATGTATGTATACCCATACAGAGATGGGTTCATGCTACTCATTCCTACATCAAGGATATGACCTGTGATAAACCTGTGGCTGATGGTGGGGTAAGTTGGGTGCATGTGTGATATGGAAGCTACTTGCACCTGAATCACATATATACCTGGGACATTCCCCTTATGCTGGCTTGTGTGTGGACATGGGCAGCCTGTAATTACTTTATAACTGTGCCTTTTGTGATCTGCCAGTGATTGGCCAGACTACCAGTATTCCATACTAGAGGGACAACTATTGTGATGCTAACCTCTATGTATAATTCCAAACTTGTGTGCAGTTGACAGTTATTTTATATTCACGCTGTGTAAGTTACTTCCACCTGTGTACTGTTTCTATGTATGGGCCTCCATTCATGGTATGTCCAGCTTTCCAACAGTGACAGATATTGACATCTGGACAGTGAGTATGTACAGCTGCTCACATGGGCATAGCTGAGAAGCAGTGTGGTTGGCACTGCAGTTGTTGGAACATGGCCCTGTCAACCATTGTACTGTACCTACGCCACTGAGACACAACCACCCAGGCCCACATACTGACCACTTCCAGGCAATAGTCAACACACAACAAACTTATCACACTGACCCCTGCATATTGTACACATGCAACAATGTAGATTGGGACAGCTCTGGCAATCTGTGATGCAGTGATATTACTCCTCAAGCGTACATGTTAATGCATTTCTACATGGATTCGTGGGGGGAGGGCTGCACAACTGAAAACTTTAAACACTTGCAATGACTGTACTGGTATTTTGGTTACTCTGTTGGCTTCCATTTCATATTATATTGTGGCCTATCATGCAGAAAGGAGGCATATCAGTAGAGTACACATGTTAAATCTTAATGGTATAAATTTCAGTATCAGACTTCTTACCCTTCAAAGCTAAAATGCAACTGCCAGACCTGTTGTAGTATGTCTTTGTAGGTCTGGTGAGGGGGGTGTTCACCATTGCCATCATTTGGGGGCCTTAGCCCAGCCTTTCTTTATGGTCATCTATACCTGTCCTGCTGGGTGAGGCTGGTGGTGGGTATGTGACCCTCATTGACATCTATGTGTGTGATCTATTGACACCCACAGTTATTTGGGCCATCACATGTACTGCTGTGGGAGTTGTCACCTAGTATAGTACTGCTTAGAATGTTAACACCAGTATTTGTTATGGATTTCCTGCTGTCCCATATAGCTGTCTGCTGCTATCCCATTCAACCACCCAATTCCCTTGCATGCTTGCATCCATATCATGCATTCAGCTATGAGAACATACTACTCCATTCAGTAATTGATAGGAAGGATGACTTACCTTGTTGCTGGGCCAGTATTGAGGATGGTGCTGGAGGGCTGCCTATGTTAGATGAACGTAGTACACTCCCTGTACATGGTAAAGCTCAGGTAGTGTCATGTTTGGCATCCCTTTTACTGTCTGTGCGAGTCGGAGAGAGGTATCAGTCTCTAGGTCCCTACAGTGTCAGTGTGTGTGCTATAGGTTGCCTCTTTGCCAAGGCATGGGCATACTGGGCATGCCTCTTTCTGCCTACAGGGGCAGGCTCAGGATGTTCCTCCTCTGAGTCCCTCTATGCCTGTGCTGGCCTTGGTAATGGTGGGGGGCTGTGTGGCCCTGCCCCATGCTGTTCCTGCTGCAGCTGTTAAAGCAGGATCATATTGTGTAACATGGCACATACTATGAACATTTGCATACATGTAGCTGGAGAGTACTGCAAGGCCTCACTGGATTTGTCAAGATAGCGGAACCGTGACTTGAGCATCCCAAACACATGCTCTACAATGATCCTGGCTTGTGTGTGTGCCTCATTATGGTGTTCTTGTTTGTGTGTGTGTGCATTTCTGATGGGTGTCATCAGCCACGGCTCCAGTGCATAGGCAGCATCCCCCACTACATGGCCATATGGGATGTCCCCCCTGGCAAACCCCTGATACAGCTGTGAGCAATGCCAGATGTGGGAGTTGTGATAGCTTCCAGGGCTGCCAGCACAAACGCTCATGATAATGCCCTGGGCATCGCACATAACCTGGCAGTTGATGGAGGGGAAGCCCTTGCAGTTTATGTAGACCTTACTCTGCTCTCCAGGTGGTGCTTTGATGTAGATGTGTGTACAGTCTATAGCACCAGCTAACTCAGGGCATTCAGCTATACGGTGGAAGGGACACACACACCTTATGGGTGGTGGGGAAATATATGTGCTCATTTTAATTTAGTAAGGGCAGATTTAACTGCAAGAGTAGTGGAATAGTATATTTAGCATTGTGTTCCACTTGCCACAATTTTTATGTGGGAAAAACTGTGAGAGCATTATATAAAAGAATTTATGAGCACTGTTTGGCTATTAAAAATAAAGATGTGAACAATGCATTAGCCAAACATGCTTTAGAATGTTCCAATTTTAAGAAATTTGCATTTTTGTATTGGATTGGATGGATTTTACATCTGTTGTAACAGAGTATAATAATGCTCTTGAGATCAAAGAGTTAAGATGACAAGTATTTTTGAAAGCAAATCAAATTCCGGTTTTGAATAGGACCTTAAATGTTAAGTGTCTTTTAAATGGTAGACTATAATATTGAATTAGCTTTCTTTTACTGTTATAAATATTATTATAACATCATGTGTAGTTTTAAGAGATGGATGTAAATTTATGTATTTTTAAAAGTCAATATGACAATTAAGTAATTTGATAAATGGAATCTGATTGGGCTATTAATTAATACATTTTTGTATTTAAATGGTCATTTGGGATTGTTTGTCAGTTCTGAGGAAGTTCGTTCGTATTAAAATGAAAGAAAGCGCTCAATTAAAGTATTTGTGTGGAAAGTCATTTTTTTGTCTTATTTTATGTTTTGTTTTAATATGTGCTCATTGGCATGTGGTGTCATGGCATCCAGGAACTGGTGGGGTACCCTGGATGCTGATGCCTGTGAGACCCCCATGATATCTCCATTTGGTCTTTGGAAGGTACCTGTGGCTAGTATTCCTTAGCCTATACATACCTTGTTATCTACTGGGATGGGTTCCCTTCTGTTAGTTCTGTGTGTGAGGTGTGGCCAGCACAGCTCAATGATTTGCTGTAGAATGTCCCTGTCCACCCTATAGTGCTCCACTATCTCCAGTTCATGTAGGCCCTGGTAGGTTACCCTGGGTCTGTACACTCTTCTCCTCCTCACTGTGGGTCAGTTGTCAGCATTCTCCTCCTCACCACCCTCAGTCTCTGGCACATATTGATGGAGTAAAGCAGCAGCAGCCTCTAACATTTTTAGTTAGTTTTGCCAGTTATAAATCCCCTGTCAATGTACACTGGTGGTGTAGTGTTTGTGGGAGAAACCAGTCCGTAGGGTGTTTGCATAGTTTATAGTAGTGTGCTGGGCTGCTGCATGTGTAATTGGCTGATTCTGATACATTCCATCTGACAGCTATGCTAGATCTTCTTAATTGTCTTCCTACTGCCATTTCCCCTTCCCAGTTCTTCCCTATTTAAGCCCCGAAGTGTGCCACTCATACCCAGTGCTGAAATGTAAACAATGCTGCCATTTCCTCTTTTTTTTATGTTTAAAACCCTGTGCGTGGCATGCACACCCATTTAGGCTATGTACACAGTGATGAAAAAATCTCCGGCACAATGAAGGATATCCTTTAGTGTTAAAGCAGGCAGACCACTCGGTTATATCAAAGACTTTAATCCAACAGTTCAATACATACGACAAAAAGCACAGACCATAAACATTACCCTAGAACGATTAAGCGCTTTCGTCTCCTTACAACGGAGACTTCATCAGAATTCTGATGAAGTCTCCGTTGTAAGGAGACGAAAGCGCTTAATCGTTCTAGGGTAATGTTTATGGTCTGTGCTTTTTGTCGTATGTATTGAACTGTTGGATTAAAGTCTTTGATATAACCGAGTGGTCTGCCTGCTTTAACACTAAAGGATATCCTTCATTGTGCCGGAGATTTTTTCATCTAATTGTTGGTGTTCTGCTTTTGGTTACAAGTTGGTTTTCTATGTACACAGTGCTCAGGCACATCTGACACCCCCCCCCTTCCTTAAGGGCAAACACAGGCCACAGAGCACCTATGAGCTTACAGCAAGCATGACACACCCCCTTATGAAGTCATTCCGCTCTTAGACTTGCACTGTTACTGTTGTATTGCTGCACCTACACGGTTAGGTACAAGCTGACACTTTAAAGAAATATGTGAGTCAGTATAACTCAGTGTGTACATTGTTAGTTACTGCACTAAAACGGACACTTTCCCCTTGACAACCAGTGCTTCCTGGTATTGTTTATATTCTGCATGCCATTGACTATAATGGCAAAATGCAGAATTAACTTAAAATTGAGTTTCACATTTTTTTTTTTATTTTCGGCACATTCCCATTTGTGCTCCACTGCCCTATGCTTAAACGGCCGAGATCAACCAAAAAGAAAAAAGTTTAATTTTCATAATAACTAATCAATTTTTAATCCCAATGGCCTTATATTTGGACATTAGCATGTCTATGTCTAATGTACATAACACATGCTTTTTCATGAGCTGTCATGCCTCCATTTGTCAGTTGCAGAAATGTACTCAGTTATTTTCCAAATACATTTCTGCACTGACACTGTTCTAGCATGGAGACCTGGCAGCTTGGTGAACCGTTAAATCACCTCATTTGCATGGTTTTCTCCAGCAAATAAGGTGATTTGCATGCCGCAAGTTTTTCCATACTAGAACAGTGTAGGGCCGCTCTTGCACGTGAAAATGGCACTATCCTGAATTGCTCGGAGGCCATTTTCTGTGCAGGAGCTCCTACACTGTTCCTGCACAGAAATTTTGGCTTGCTGAATCCCAGGGTCCATCTTCCTCCATCCAAGCACTAAACTTACTAAAGCTGGGGCTACTGTTGCCCCCATTGCAATCCCCTTCTGTTGCCTATAGTACTTTTTATTGAAGAGGAAATAATTGTTTTCTAATAGTATTTCTAAAAGACCAATATAAAAATTGACCAAGCTTTTCTCCTTGACTGTATATTTGTTCAAAAAACTCCTAGCAAATGCAACCCCTTCTTTCTGAGGCATAGTGGTGAATAAGGAAACAACATCCACCTTAAACATGTACTTATGACTTTCCTGATAAGTATTATCTAAATGAAATATTCTAATACTGTTTCAAAGGTCCCATGAATCACAAATATATGAAGGAAGTTGTTGAACCAAAGGACTGAATATAAAATCTAAAAATAATGAGATCCTCTCTGTACTTTCATCTAAAGCAGATACTATTGCTCTGAAAGGGGGGGGGGGGTTGGTGGCATTTTTATGTCTCTTGGGTATGCCAAAAAGCACCCCTATTCTCAGATTGTCAACAAGTAAAGAAATTATATAAATCTACATCCATATCACTGTTCATAAGAAATTCATAGAGACAGGTATGAATGTAATTGTGTCCACTACAGAGACTTCAAGGTATTTTATCAGAGTTGCTTAACATTCCTTCTATTACAGAATTATATTCGTATCAATGACTACCACCCCACCCCCCTTATCTGCTTTCATGACCCTCAAACCCTTTTGTTTTTTTAGCTCAGAAAAGGCTTTCATTTCATCATTGTGTAAATTTTAAAATGGTTTGCTAGTTTTTCTATCCAAACACAACCTGATTTCCCTCTCACAAAATTCTTCAAAAGTGTTTATGGTATGCTGTAAAGCCAGATTGTAAACAGATGGCTTTATAAGACAAGTTCTCATTTTTCAGCTTTCCGACTCAGTAAAAAATTAAAACCAAGTTGTAATACCTTGCGGTGTGAATCAGTTAATACAAAGTCAGACAGGTTGAAGATCTTAATACTAAAATTCAGACTCTGTAGAACTCACAGTCTCTGTGAAGGGTTTAGCATTTTTGTCCCTGACTTCTTCCCCTGCTCCAAGTGGAATAATTTTTGCCTCTCATTCCACTGAATTTTTTGGTGAAATTAGATTGTTAGAGTTGAAATATTCTGATGAACCTAATCAAAGAGAGAGCAAAGGGAACTATAGAAAATCAGTACTGTTAGAAGTGACTTCTCTGGCACTTTCAATGTGCTTCCCCATATACTCTGAGGATGCAATGTCATTTCCTGGCTGATTACTAGTCAATTTTAAAGAGACAGTTTCCAAAAGATGATTGGAATTATTATGTGGAGGAAAAACAGTCATATTGTCCATATTATATCTTGCAGGATTGTTGGAATGTCCATTATGGAAGTCAGGTTGATGTTTACCTCCTGCATCTATTACATAGGCTGTACCAGATTCATAAACTGCTATATCACAAATCACTTTTTTTGTGTTTTCATTGTACAACTGTCTTTTCAAAAATATCAATCGCCACAAAGATGTTGTTGTACTCAGGTCTCAGATCTGCACATTTCTCCAGTTGCTCCTTGATTTGATGTCTGTTTGTACCAAAAAGATCTTTAAATCATCAAGCATGGCACAATTATTTTTAATAAGTAGCTTCAGAAACTCTATGCCAGCATTACTTAAAAAGGAAACTAATTTCTGATAGAAAGGAGCTTTGCTGGTGACCCTGTTTGGAATGTTGAAAAATCTCAGCCCCTTACGTACAATATTAAGTCTGATACAATGTTCAAAATGTTTATTTTCTATAGTAATTGCATGATATTTTTAAACTCCATTTCCAGTTCTTCTAAAAGAGCTTTCAAGTTATTTCTCAGCAAATGTCTTTTTGGTAGACCAACTGTACCAGAAAATGGGTCGTAAGGAGAATTTAACATCAAAGCCACATCTTTGAAATAAGGGCTGACATCTTTATTAGATCTCAAAGGAAACTGTAGCACTGTCTCATCTCCTTTGAATGAGTCATGGAAACCATCAGGTTTATTTGATGCCATGGTAGGGTTGGCTTTGAAATTCCCATTTAATGCAGTCAATGATTTCTGCATCTCACCCACTAGGACAACTAGTTTAAGTGCCTTGAACTGATTGCCTGGAAATAGATGCAAGGTGAGATTCAACAACTTGTCCTCCAATGTGCAAGCCCTTGAGAAGCTCAGAAAATAAATCACAGATACCAAAAACTGAAGCATTGTTATTGTAGTATATATTGCATTGTGCTCGGGATGTCCAGGTTTCTATGTAGGTATGATCACAAGAAGCTTGGACAAAAGAGATAAAGAACATATCTATGCAATTAAGGTCAAAGACAAAAACAATGTTTTATATAGACATTCAGATAGATGTCAGACCTACAAAAAATGTACTTTTACATTTTAGATCTGGTCAAAGAAGATATGAGATGGGGCACTTTTAAAAAAAAAACAGTTAGAAAGAAGAGAAAATGAGTGGCAGATTAGACCTGCTGCAAATCCTCCTACTCGTTTAAATGATGTTATAAATATAAAATGTTCTTTGGTTGATAGAAAACCGATCACTTAAGAAAGAGTTAAGTTAATTGACTTGATTTTTTTTTAGTTCCCATAATTGCTTTATTAAATCAAATTATTAATTAATTGTTTTGTGATTTAATTAGAATTTTCATGTGATTGGACCATTTAAATTTTAAATTTGTATAACGTGTATAAAATGTGTGCATGTTATTTTTTATGAAGTCTATGGACAAAAGCAATTATTAAACTTTTACTAAAATAGGTCTTCTACTTGTGTCCTGTTTGCACTTCCACTGATTTTTGGTTATTTGGCTGTAAGTACACTGGTCCATGCAAAATAATTCAGTTTTTGGTACCAAATTTTAAATATTGCTCCTATAAACTTAGAAAGTTGCTAGAATAAAAGGTTTAGTATTACCATGTATTTATTTATGAGGAACAGACAAAAAATATGACGTAAAATTCTGGACACTGTGTGAAAATCTGGACAGCTGAGAACTATGGAGTGTGTGTGTGTGTGTGTGTGTGTGTGTGTGTGTGTGTGTGTGTGTGTGTGTGTGTTTGTGCGTGCACCACGGGTCCCTATTAAATTGCCAAAAGTTTCAAAGTTCGAATGTCATATGGTCGACACCATATGATCGAACTTTGAAAAGTTCGAAGGTGAAAGGCAATGGCTTCAGACATGCAGAATGGGAAAATTTCCCTTTTCTGCACTGAAGTACGGTCTCGGAGTTGGTATATTTAAGTAGGAGGGTGTGGGGGTGTAGGGGGGCTTGCCTCCCTGCTCACAGCATTAAGGCAAGTTTTTTTTTTACTTTTTTATTATATATTCAAGGTTTCAAGTTTCGCTCATATGTTGTTGAACATATGAGGTTCGAAATTTTGAAGCTTCAAATATATAATATAGACTTGTGCACCACTGAAATCTGCAGGGAGTTCAAATGAGCATGGTAAATCTGCTCACTTGTGAGAGACATAAGACATGCAAATTTCCTTATAATGAGATTTTTCTCTTGTGGTAAGCTGCTTCACTATGAATTGCAAAAAGGTACAGTGCTGAACCTCAACTCATTGGTGCACTGCAACTTGTGCTGTTGTGCTGATTTCTCTTAACCCCAGCCTTTGTATCAAAGACATCAGAAGGAGCCCTGCTTTAGGTGAAAAACAGCCACAAACTCATCTTTTTGGTGGCTAGCAGTGGTTTGAGAACTATTTCATTCACAAATATTCTGACAAACCATGCAGTAAATTTGGACCTTTCAGAAACTGTACTCAGGAATATATTATAGGTTTACAGGTTCATAGGTATATACTAGTATAACGACCACTTTGCCTTTATAAGCCTTGCTATGCAACCCATCCCAGTTGTGTTCATCTGTATCACAGGCATTTATTACAAGAAGGTATGTTATTTTAGGAAGTTTCTAGATGTTTTTTGCAGGGGCAGTATATGCATTTGGCCATTAGTGTTTACCTTTGTCTATTAGAGACACAAGGGCCAGACCTGGGGTGTATTTCCAATTTTCCATCCATTGGTCAATGTTGCACTTAAATATGTTAAGGTATATACTCTTTTTAACATGGATGTGAAACCCGTTCTAGAGCATGAAGATATACTGTGACACATATCAATTTCAACAACATGTCTTATTTATGTCAAAAGCAAAATTTAAATCCATGGATATAGTGGTTCTGATGCCTGGCATACATCTGCTTTCAGTAACCTGTAGGAGACCAAGTATAGAGATGAAGCCTTATGACCATCTGTATAGGACAATGTATTTATTCCTTGGATTCTCCTGATAAGGAACCTTAGTGGGCATTCCAACTGTGGCATATGTCTGGTCAGCTCCATGCTGAAGGAGGCATTATACTCAATAATGGGTCTGATAAGAGCCAAATAAAGTGGCACTATGACATCCTTGCACCTGGATGCCATGCCCTTACTTATAAGCTGAGCTACATACAATGATTTTCTTGTCATCACCCCTGGTAAGATCCGACTACAAAGCAGTCACCTTCAAAGTCAACATCTCCCCTAACCCCCCCCCCCTCCCACCTAGGGTCAAACAAAAAAACTTCTCCAAAGCTGATTACAACCTCCTGAGGGAAGGTATGAACAGCTTCACAATCCCCTCCCCCTCCATAGAAACTGGCACAAGTACTATATGAGCATTTATATAAGCTGCATGGAATCAGGAATACCAGACAGGATGGATTCATGCTCCTCAAGGAGCAGTAAACCTGTCTGCTGGACACCTACAATAAATAAACTCTATAATAAAAGGAAAAAAATTGCTGCCCAGGACCAGGAAGGTGTCTAATTGGAAGCAATCTCTCCTTAGCCTGAACAAGCAAATAAGAGCACTAGTGAAATCCTCCAAAGCAAACTTTGAGTCCAAACTGGCCACATCTACTAAAAACAGTCATAAGGCCTTCTTCACATATGTCTACAATCTCAAGGGAAGCACCCAGATCTGCTCAGAACTGGTGGTCAAGGACACCACATACACAAACCCTGTAGATATAGCCAACCTGCTGGCAAACAGGCCAGTGAAAACTTCACTCCTCTGTCCCTCTATCAGTAAAACAGACATCCCCAATACCTGCCCCCCTCCCCTTATCTCTAGGGAGCAAGTCATCCCTGCCCTCTCAATAGCAAAAAATACAGCCTCCATGGGATCCGATAACATCCCAGGCTGCATCCTACATTAACTCAGACAGGAACTTGCAGCACCAAAGCCTGAGTACTAGCTTTGTCCCAGCCGAGTGGAGGACAGCTACTGTCATCCCTTTGCACAAAGGTGGAGCATCCACCGATCTAGTAAATTATAGAGCCATCAGCCTAACTAGCCTGATTTGCAAGACCATAGAACAGATTATCATGGATCTCATTAACAAGGACATTGGCAACCCCAGACACTTGATCCAACACAGTTTGGTTTTGTCAAGGGGAGGTTATTCCTGTTAAATTTGGTCGACTTCTTTGAGACAGTCACCAAGGCTCTAGATGAGGGGAAGACCTGGCCAAGGCTTTCAATACTATTTCCCACTCAGGTATAATAGATAAACTCTCTCAACTAGACATCGATCCATATGTTACCAGATGGGCAGCAAATTGGCTTACTGATAGAACCCACCTAATCAAAATAGTGGAAGCCACCTCAAGTAGTAGACCCATAACAAGCTATGTACCCCAGGGATTGGTCTTGTGGCCTCTGTTGTTTGGGATATACTTCTCAGAGGTGGAGGCCAAATCTAGTGGGCTATGGCTGACCAGGTTTGCAGATGACTGCAAGCTGGTTGCTGTCATCAATTCCCCTAGTGATGTGGACATTCTCCAAGAAGGTGTCACTCAAACAAATGACTGGTGCCAGAAAGATGGCCTCAAACTGAATGCCAAAAAAATGCATCATAATCCCTTTTGGGGAGAATGATGTCCCCACAAATTATCACATTGATAATAAGGCACTATGCATGCAATCAGTCATGAGGAACTTGGGAACCCAGGTTGATAGCAAACTGACTTTTGACCACCATATTGCCTCCATTGTATGGATAGCTTTCTACATGGCCCACCTCATTAGTAAGGGTATCTCATCCAGGGATAAAGTGGTCATAACATCCCTGTATTCTACCCTTATAAGACTGAATATTGAATACAATGCCCCTTTCAGCATGTACCTCGCAAAGCACATGCAGCAGCTTGAGAGACCACAGAGATTCCTCACCCAGAGAATCCAGAGCATCAAGCATCTACCCTACACAGATAGGCTAAAAGCCCTGTCCCTCTACTCAGTCTCCTACAGAGTCCTCAGAGGTGACCTGTGTCTGGCATACAAAGCAATCTCAGACCCCATCCTGATGAGACTGCTGCAAATCTGTAAGTCAAGCTCCACACGAGTAACCCACATGCGAGACCTCAACCTGGTCTGTGACATCAATAGGAACTGTTGGCAGGACAGATTTGTGTCCCAGAGACTCCCCATTTTGTGGAATAGACTCCCTCTCCACATAAAGCAGAGTACCTCATTAAACCTTTTTAAGCACAATCTGGATAACTGGATAGGGAACAGAAAATACACCACTGGGATTCCACCTATGTCCCTGCTGGACCGTGGCATAGGGTGCTGACTTGTTGGAACATGGCTAAATTCTTGGCTAGGCTTGTAAGGGCCTCAGGGCCAATAGCCTAGTAACTTCCTGTGATACTATGATCCTATGTTACCTTGGCCACATGTTGGTCAAAGACCAGATTACTGTCTACATATCTTCCCAGATTCCTGACTACCAGGTCAACTCTTACAGGTTTCATATTAATGGAGTAATTTGCATGGGGGACAGTTGTCCCAAAAGGTACTATATGGCATTTTTTGGCATTGAGTTTTAATCTATGATGTTGGCACTTGTCATTTGTCCAAGACCAGCTTGGGAGATGTTTGTGTTGGGAGGGATCTCCCAATTTGCAGTCATCTATGAACTTGGCCAGCCAAAGGCCCTTGATATTAGTGTTTACTTCTGTGAAATAAATGCCAAATAGGAGAAGTCCAAGCACGGAGCCCTGAGGTACCCCAGAGGTGACAAGGTGGCCAGTAGAGGTTGTCTCACCAATCCTGACTTTCTGGGTCTTGCCTCTGAGCTAACTGGCAATCCAGTGAGCTAAGTAGGGGTTTATACCCAGGTCAATGAGTCTGTCAACTATACCCGAGTGGACTATTGTATCGAAGTGTGCTGCCTTTGAGGTTTTGGGTATAGCTTTATATAACCCTATGGTTGTCTTTAGCCTGTGAGGCTATCTTAAACTCATACTTGGAATCGTTAGACTTAATTAGTCCTTTTAGTCCCCTGTTTAGTTTCATTACAGATCTCCTATCATTATGGAAGTTCATCTTTCTGATTTTAGCCTTGACTTTTTCCTTTTGTCATATACACTGTTAATGTAAGGATTCCATCAGTGTGGTTTGTTTTTAGATTTTGTTTTGGGTTTCTTTCTAGTAGGAGCAGCAGCTTTTATACAACCATTTACATGGCTGTACAGGATCCCTGTGAACAATTCCACATAGGTTGCTGTATACTTGGGCTTGGGAGGGGCATTGAATTTTGACAAGCTATTGCTTAATAGAATGTAGCTTACTTTGGAATATTCCTAATTGTTATAGGGTTTGCTGGGGCTACCAAGTTTATTTGTATTTCAAAGGAGACAGCTTTGTGGTCTGACCTCACCACTGAGTATGTGTCCCGGGGGGTGCAACACTCACACCATATTGGTGAGTACCAGGTCTATTATGCTTGAGATTTTGTTGTGTGTTCATGCTAGCTGGTCAAGGGTATTTGTGTTAATAAAGTTCAGGAATCAACATGCCTGCATGTTTGAGGCAATGCATGTTTCCCAGACTATAGAGGGGTAGTTAAATCTCCCATGAATAAAGTATTTGGTTTAATGGTGAGTGTCTCCAGTAGGTCTAGTTATGAGCTATGAGATTATAGGGACATACAGGGTGACCTATGGCTTGTTAGGATATGGTATGGGACTTTGTCTATGGTGATTTGCACATAGATAAATTCCAATGCACCATCCTATTTAACCAACCTAGAGTTATGCTTGTTGCTAATATACATTAAGACTCCTCTGTCTTTTGTCCCTGTCATTGGCACGGATGGCTTAAATGTGTGGAAGGCACTGAAGCCTTGCACTGACGAAGTACAATTTTTTAGATTTATACCATGCCTCAGTAATGGCACAGATGTCAATATTCTCCATAATGAGGAGAGCTTGTAGGGTATGCAGTTTCTTGTTTAGGCTCCTAGCATTGAGCAGTAATACCTTTGGGTTTTTTTGGGGTTTTATTTGCTATGCCGGTAGCTTTGTCACTTTGGTATTTTCTAAGAAAGGCTGTAAAGGGATTAATAAAGTTTTAACCAATTTTCAGAAAACTAGAGGAGAGAGAGGTACAGGCCATCCTTTGCAAAGCAACCATATCTTTGCATGCTGATAAATATTGAATCCCCTGGAAAGACACCCAAAACTAAGCCAATTATTGAAGTCAGTCATCTTTTGTTCATACTGTGACAACATCCTAACATCCTTGGTTAAGGTAGAATGCTGCTCAATGCATGGAACATACGTCCTGAAACACCTGTTCAGAGAGATTAACAACATCTCTCTTCATATAGTCCAAGGCAGTATGTCTCAGGTCATTAACACCCACATGGACTATGACAGAACCATACTGGTATCTGTAGTGTAGTGACTTCAATGCATGCATAACTTACCCGATCCTGGCTCCAGATAAGCACCTAAACATTATTTTCTCCCTGTTCTATCTGGTGACTGGGGCATCAGTGTGTCATAAATGTTTGCTTGCTTTATGGGCTTTGATCTTGGGGGTTTACTGGTTTAGGCATATGTGCACACATGGTGTTGCTTTTCATGAGTGCTTTAGTGATTGCTGAGAGCAGGCATTGCTGTTTATAGACGTTGGAGGTCTTTGAGATTTTGGATGATTGCTTTTTAATTCCTCAGCATTAGTTGGTCTATATGTGTGGTGGACATTATGTGTGGTAGCTGTAGTGTGCATGTCTTTGACAACCTTGTCTGTATGTAAGATTTTTACATCCAGTGAAATTGTGTATGTGCCTCTATAACAGACTGTTTTGTTTCTTTAAGGATTAAATTGTCTGTGAACATGAGACAATTGCTGCATTGTCTCTGGTCTCCCATATCTACCAAAGTGGCTTTGGAGACATATGGAAATTACATATCCATGTTGTCCAGACCTGTATTTGGGTGGGCTGCTGCTGGTTGTGGTTTGGGTTATACAGAGGTCTCCTTGGGTGATCTCTGGAGTTTGGCACTAGAGTAGGTTAGATTGTGATTAAATTTGATAGTAGTGCTGCTTAATGTGCACACTGGCTGCTCTACGCTTGTCTCCATACAATAGCTTTGTTTTAGCCACACTAAATTAATGGTTTCAGTTCTAAGGGTAGTTTTATAGATAAACTTTACTTTCTGGGCATGTGTGTCTATACAGTACACTGCTAATCTCTTGATGTAAAAACACTAAGAAGGATTACTTGTGAGGGTAATACTACAACAAAAAATTTAAACTACATTGACAAGATAATCTCAAGTATTAGGCACCTATAGAAAGATTTAAAGGCAAAATCAACAAATAAAGCAAATGTAAAGCAGTAGGCATGCTAAACAGTCAACTGAAGTACAAAACAATAAAATAAATCTGTTATCTGTCAAGGATGAAGTGGGATCAACCCAGGACCCCCTTAGAATGTGACAAGGGTACCAAGCATATCGGAGCTCTGGGAAAATGGGCAGGAGGCAATTTTAGTAATAGAGGTTTTCTCAAGTGCAGTACTGGTTTGCTGGGTGGACAATTAGTATTATGGATACATGGAAAATAAAGGTTGGAAAAGTATTTAAATAGGTTACACAACAGATAATACAATGAGAGGATGGAGGAAGGGACTTTGAAAGTCAGATTACCATAAAGGGTGGAAGTCAGGGACATCGCCTTTCAAAGCCACAACAAGAATGGGTTGGCAGTGTTGGGAAAAATCCAAACTAGAGCTCTAGCCTATGGTTAGAATTTCAGAAACATTTAGTTTAATGTCTCAGTGGGTGGGGGTGAGGTAGATTAAAAGAACAGGCGAAAAGACAGTAGCAATATTAACAAAGGCACTAGAACTTTAAACAGTTATATGCAGCTATAAAAAGTACTGAAGCATAAATCTCAGAGTAGAATTCACAATACTGCCACCGCTACAATCCTTATGCAGATATTTATCGGTAAGTCTATAATAAATAATTAAATAGGCTCAAATTTGGCAGTAGATCACAGTACTACCACAACTGTAAAAGAAGCTGCAAGATCAATACCCCAGACTGTGTTGCAAATACAAAAAGTTACCTCTTACATGTAATTCTACTTATGGAAATAAAAGCACAGTATAATGTAAAAACAATTCTAAAATCTTGCAGTAATAAACAATCTTTCCACAACTGCAAATGAAGCTACAAGATTAAGGTTCCCAGAACAAACTAAAAAATGCAAACAGATAATTTTTTTTGGCTAAAACATGGACAGAAAGAAGAGAAGTACAAATATGTATTACCACGCAGGTCACTATAAGTGCAGCTTAAAATATTTAAGCACAATATAAATAAAAGCTTTCTTTCTTACGTTTTGATGAAGTTTGTATCTCACACTTTGGGCTTTTCACACCTCTCAGAGTCTTGAACAAAATATGTCTAAGGTAAGAATCAAACTTTACGGTACTTCAAAGATAGGAATAAAACTTTCAGGTAGGCTGTTTAATAGTTATGCTAACCTCAATGCCACAGTATCATTTTTAATTTTAGAATAGACTACTTTGAGATTTGAACCCACACATATTCATGAAGCATTCACACTGGCATATCACCTAACCATTTGAGCTAGTGGACATCACATTAAAATCAAGACGCCTGCTAACAAAATACATTTGGATGAATGAGTATCAAGAAACAAACTATGGATAAGTATAGCGGTATTAAGATAAACTCAAACAAAACAACCAAAAGTATCCAGGATAAGTATAAAATAAATCTACACAAACAGAGCCACAACATGTGCAGGTCAGAGAGATGTTGGGATAGAGTCCGTCCTATTCTGTCATTCTATTATTTAATATCCACCATTATTCTCAGTATACTCATACAGTTTTACTTGGTCTGGGTAAATAGGATAACATAAGAAATGACCAAACATTTACAGATACAAAGATATCCTATAAAACATCCACATTTGCATATGCACGAATATGCTACAGTAATGTGGTTGAGATAATACTAAACAATGTACAATAAGCTGCCAATATTTTGCTTAGTCTGAAGCATGTCTGATAAGCATATCAAGACAAAAAAATAAGTCCTGTTTCACCTGTATAATATAGATCAAGTTTCTAATGTTTGAAAAATGTGTGAATTGATGTCCAAGTATCAGTCTGGCAAATGCTTTGATCAGATATATTTAAAAAGATTGAGTGTTAGTTTCTGATATGTAGGTGTAAGCCCTAACCTGCCTAGTCAGTCTTATTATATCTATCACAAGAAAATGTAATGATAAATATTGACCACTTAGAAAGTTTGTTTAGTGATTGTATGTTAACCTTCACTAACAAAAAGAAACAACTAATCAAACTGCCTAATAGACCTTACTTTCTTTATGTACCTATGCACCTCAATATGATTCATAAGCTCATAGGTAGGCACTAGGCTATTAGCCCTAGGGTCTATATTAGCCTAGCCAAAAAGTACCCTGGCTTTCGCCACCCAAGAAAATTATTTTCCTGTGCCCCTGTCAAGCAGAGCCACAGAAATTATACCTGGGTGAATTTCTTATTTCCCATCCAATCATCCAAGATTTTTCTTGAAGAATGCTAATGAGGAGCTCTGTTTGACATAGATAGGTAGTCTGTTCCAGAGTATGGGGAGTCTCTGGGACAGGAATCTATCCCTCCAGCATATTCTGTTTATTGTGGTGACAAGGTTTAGGTCCCTAGAGCATGTAGCTCAGAGGGATTGGGATTTCTTTAAGTGAAGCATGTCCAACAGCTCTAGGTTTGACATAGCTTTGTATGTTAGGCAGAGATCGCCTCTGAGTAGGCAATATGCGACGGAGTAAAGCTGGAGGTTTTTAAGATGGTCTGCGTGGGGCATCTGTTTGAGGCCAGTAATCCTCTTTGTGAGGTATTCCTGTGACCTTTCCAGTTGTTGTAGATGTCTTGTGAGGTAGATACCAAAAGGGGCATTGTACTCTATAATGGGTCTAATGAGTGATGTGTAGAAGGGAACAATGACCTCTTTTTTTCAGGATGAGAAACCTTTTGTGATGAGGTGTGCCACATAGAAGGATTTCCTGACCACTGCAGTGATGTGATTATCAAAAGAGAGACTACTGCCCACCTGTGTCCCAAGGTCTCTTATCACACTTTCAGTGTTAAGTAGACTACCGTCTATGTGGTAGTTCATAGGTACAGAGTTTTTACCAAAGGGGATGACAATGCACTTTTTGGAATTGAGCTTGAGGCCATGGCTTTGATACCAGGCATCTGTCTCAGTGAGGCCCTTTTGTAGAATGCTCACATCATCAGCAGTTTCGATTATGGCTCCTAGTTTGCAGTCATCTGCAAACTTATTTAGCCAAAGACCTTCTATGTTAGCCTGTACTTCAGAGAAGTAGATACCAAACAGGAGAGGATGCAGGACTGAACCCTGTGGTACTCCACTTGTCACTGGACTGAAGTTGGATTTGGAGTCTTTCATAGTGTGGGTTCTGTCAGTAAGCCAATTGGCAACCTATCTTGTGACATAGGGATTTATACCTAGTTTAGTGAGTTTATCTATAATTCCAGACTAGGGGATGGTGTAGAAAGCCTTGGCAAGATCAAGATAGGCTGTGTGAACCACCTTACCCTCATCTATGGCTTTGGTGACTGCTTCAAAGAAGCCTATCAGGTTTAGGAGACATGATCTGCCTTTTACAAACCCGAACTGTGTGGGGTCCAGAGTTTGAAGATTACCAATGTCTCTGTTTATGAGTTCCGTGATGATATGTTCCATGACATTGTAGACCAGGGTCATCAGGCTAATGGGGTCGTAATTCCCGGGGTTTGTCATGGCTCTCCCTTTGTGGAGTGGGATAACTGTCGCAGTGTGCCATTCAATGGGCACAAAGCCTGAGGTAAGGCTATGACTGAACATGGTACTTAGGTGGGGTGCCAGTTCATTCTGTAGCTCATGTAGAATGCAGCCTGGGATGTTGTCAGATCCCATGTATGCTGTGTTCTTGGCTTTGGAGAGTGAGGTTTTTACCTGTGCAGCCGTAATCACAGGAACTTTGCATTCTTCAAGCATATAGATGGGCCCTTTAGGGGGGGGGGGTAAAGTTAGCACTGAACCTGTCTGCCAGGATATTGGCAATATCAGTTGACTCTGTATATTTAGTGCCATTGAGCTGTAACTCAGAGCAGATCTGAGTGTTGCCATTGAGATGCTTGACATAGCTATAAAATGCTTTGTGGTTGTCTTTAGAATCAGTGGTGATTTTGTTTTCATAACTAGCTTTGGAGGATTTTATGAGGGATCTCAGTGTCTTACTGAGGCTGACCAGGGAGTTCCTCAAATCATGAGATTTTACTATTTTTTGCAACAGTTTTTTTCTTCTGTTGTAGAGTTTGTTTATGGCAGAAGACCTCCAGACTGGCTTCCTTTTTTTGGAGGATAGCATCTCGGTTCTGTTAGGGTAGCACGATCTATGCACTCGTGTAAGTGCTTATATATTTGTGTAGGTTTCAGCAGTTGTACCGCTATTGTCCATCTGCATGAGTGTCGTGAAGTATGCCACTTCTGTCTTAAGAAGCGTGAAGTTGGCTTTGGAGAATTTTTTTACTGTTTTTTCCCTAATGGGGGGTGGGATGTAGATGTCTAGGATGATTTGCTTGTGGTCGGATCTGACCAATGAGGAATTGACCTCTGGTGTGGAACACCAGTCGCCCATGTTGTTAATGACCAGGTCTAGGATATTGCTGCCCCTGGTGGGGGTGTGGATAAGTTGATCCAAGGCATTGGAATTTATGAATTCCAGAAAACCTTGAGCAAAAGTGTTGGGACATGAGTAGTTTTCCCAGTTAATGGTGGGGAAGTTGAAATCACCCATTATTAGGGTGTTGGGTTGAACCCTAATATTTTCCAGTGTATCAAGAAAAGAGGAGTGGGAATCCTGGGGCATGATGGGGGGTCTGTAGCAAGCTACAACTTGGATTGCAGTCCTGTCCAGAGTTAGCTGCACTTGGATAATCTCAGATGCATTATGCTGAGCAACTAGCTTGGAGGTGTGGACATCCTTAATGAGTATGGACATGCCTCCGCCTTTAGTGTTTTGGTCTGGGTTAGGTGGCCAAAAGGTGTGATATGAATTATATCCTGGTAATGCAGGGGTGCTCTCTGGAACTTTGAACCAGGTCTCTGTCACTGCACAAATGTTGATGTTCTCCATTTTAAGGAGTGCCTCGAGTGAGTGTATTTTGAGGTTTTATTCTTCTAGCATTGAGTAGCATTACCCTCAGATTCTGCTTGCTTGTACCTGTTATGGTGGTGAATTTGTCATTTGAACCTTGCCTAAAAAAGGCACTATAGTGGTGGCAAGAGCCTTTTTCCCGTATTCAGAATCCCAAGAGCTACAGGTGCAGGCCAGCTCTGGCAAAGCATCATCGTCTGTCGAACATGTCATCCCAGGCAGACAGATACTCGATTCCCTTAAAATTACACCAGAAGCTTAGCCAATTTTTAAAGTCAATCATTGTTTCCTTGTACTGTGGTATCATTCTGGGTGATGGCAGGATGCTATTCAGGGCTAGGATCATACCTGCCTGGCTACAAGATCAGAGAGCTCCTCCATGTCTCCTTTCTTGTAGTCCATCGAGGTACATCTCAGCATTCACACCAACATGGACAATGACAGAGTCATATTTGTACTTGTTGTGGAGTGACCTGAGTGCATGCGTTATGTGGCAGATCCTGGCACCCGACATGCAGCTGACAGTAACTTTCTCCTTGTTTAGACTGGTGAGTGGAACATCAGTGTGCCTGACTATAGAGTCACCTATGACTAGAGTGTTGGGTACATTATGCCTTATGGGCTGCAGTTGAGTGCCACACTATATTTGTGGGCTATGTGTCAATTGGGTTTTGTTGGGGGGTGGAGGTTGCTTGCATTTCTGCTTTGGAGGTCTTGTTGTTTGGGCAAATTTTTATTGAGAGCATCTGTGAATGTAGACGTGTTTTGTGCTTCTATGTGTGTGTTTTGGTGGTGTAGGTTTTGAGGGACTATGTGATGAGTGTGGTGAGGTGCAAGTGTTTACCTTCTCCTCTTGACTGTCTAGTCCAGTCTTCAGTGAAGAGAGCTTTGCTTCCAGTTTGGCTATATAAGTGCATCTCTCACAGGCTGTAGTGTTATGTGCTAGGAGGAGACGGTTGTCTGTGTGCATGAGGCAATTGCTGCATTGCCCCGAGATGCCCAGATTCATCAGGTAAACAAGACAAAGCAGCAGAGCTGACCTTTAGACATGCCTGGATAGGTGCTTATTTATTAAGTACTAAAAACTGTTTTCCTCTAAACAAGTGAAGAAAGTTGAGTTCTGTAGTCATTTGTAGCTTATTTAGTGCTTACAATGAATTCTGAACAAGTGCTGAGCTCAAAGAAACAGATCTAAGTGCTAAAACTAAAAAGCTGGCTAGCTGTAAGATAAAATTTGAAGAGCAGACTTTATGGCACCAGGAATAGTTTAATCCTAGTTAAGCAGGGGGGGGGGGTCTCAGGAGTTTGCAAACAGTCCTGGATACAGCAAATCTGTATCTGGACTAGACTTGTTACAGGAAAGGGGGGAAACAAGCTTAGATTGTTTTTTCAGTAAAGTGGAAATAGAGAAAGATGTAACAGAAGTTAATTCTAAAGACATGCGTATGGAGCATTTCTCCCCGGGCCTCCACTGAAAACAGGATCTGTGGAACCTAGTCGGACTTTCTCGGTCAACAAATGTTAAATAAATAAATAGATAAATTCAAGGTTAAGAATCTGAGTGGGTTGGCCTTCACAAATGTTCTCTCTCTATTAGATTGAATAAACGAATGACTCTAGACTGGGAGGAGTGTCCCAGATCAAATATACAGTATGGGTGGCCAACTGCAAAGCCACCAAGTATAAGAACACCAAAAAATAGGGAGGGGAGGGTGGGAAACTAAAACTATTACAGTGACTAGCTATAGCCACTAAATGAAAGTTTTAAAAAGATCAAAGAGCAAGCAGACTATAGAGAATGCTTTTAACTGCAAACATACTAGACTAGAACACAGAAACCTCAAAAAATCAAAAATGCACAGAAAAGCACGGATAGAGCATTTACAAACAGAAAATACAACTCTCAGTATTAAAAAGCAGTTTACAGTTAAGTAATTTAGTAAACATGCAATTAGAGTAATGAAACAGCATCTAGCAATAAAAATACAGTTAAAACAGTATAAAACAGTACATAAATGCAAAGAAACAGTAAAAATGCTTTATAACAGTGTAAAATGTAGTAGACACATGCATAGCACAAATATGAACATTACAGAAGTGTGATTCAATGAAATAAGTGTAAGACATAACTTATCCTGCTCTTGGAATCTTAAGAAATTTCTACTTAGTTTCAATAATGAATTACCATCCACAGCCTGATAAATACAAGCACAACCTTTTCCAGACACAGGGTTTATATACCAGTAAGGATGGAAGAGTTAGAAGATCAAATTACTACTCAGTCCTATTAGCCCCTGCTATTACCCAATCACTTGTACTACAGAAGGTCAGAAAACCCTGTTACTCTCAATAATAATGAAGACAGACTATCAGCAGAAAATGGCTGCCAGAAACACAGCAAACTCAACAAACAAAACTACCAGGCCTGTACAACAGCAGGCCTCTATCAAGATTATGCCACCTGAGCAGAACACAGAAACCTCACTTTAAATGCATAGAAAGAACACTCACAAAGAGAAAATGCAAGTCTTGGTATGAAAAAGCAGTTTACAATTTAGTAATTAAATTAAAATGCAATTATAGTAATGCACACTATTACAGCTACTAGCTGTAGCCACTAAATGAAAGTTTTAAACAGATCAATAAGCAAGCAGACTCAAAAGAATGCTTTTAACTGCAAACAGACTAAACTAGAACAGAGAAACCTAAAAAAAAATCAAACATGCACAGAAAAGCACGGATAGAGCACTCACAAACAGAAAATACAACTCTCAGTATGAAAAAGCAGTTTAACACTTAAGTAATTCAGTAAACATGCAATTGGAGTAATGAAACAGTATCTAGCAATGAAACATACAGTTAAAACAGTATAAAACAGAACATAAATGCAGTGAAACAGTAAAAAAGCTTTATAACAGTGCAAAATATAGTAGATTAACTGCATAGCACAATTATAAGTGTTACAGAAGTGTAATTCAATGAAATAAGTGTAAGAAATAACTTATCCTGCTCTTGGACTCTTAAGGAATTTTGGCTTAGTTTCAGTAATGAATTACCATCCACAGTCTGATAAATACAAGCACAACCTTTTCCATACACAGGGTTTATATACCAGTAAGGATGGAAGAGTTAGAGGATCAAATAACTACTCAGTCCTAGTATCCCCTACTATTACCCAATCACTCGTACTACAGAAGGACAGAAAGTCCTGTTACTCTCAATAATAATGAAGACAGACTATCAGCAGAAAATTGCTGCCAGAAACACAGGAAACTCAGCAAAACTACCAGTTCTGAACAACAGCATGTCTATATCAAAATTATGCCACCTGAGCAGAACACAAAAACCTCACTTTAAATGCATAGAAAGAGCACTCACAAAGAGAAAATACAAGTCTCAGTATAAAAAAACAGTTTACAATTTAGCAATTAAATAAAAATGCAATTATAGTAATGCATACTTTTACAGCTACTAGCTGTAGCCACTAAATTAATGTTTTAAACAGATCAAGGAGCAAACAGACACTAGAGAATTATTTTAACTGCAAACAGACTAGACTAGAACACAGAAATCTCAAAAAATAAAAAATGCGCAGAAAAGCATGGATAGAGCACTTACAAACAGAAAATACAACTCTCAGTATGAAAAAGCAGTTTACAGTTAAGTAATTCAGTAAACATGCAATTAGAGTAATGAAACAGTATCTAGCAATGAAAAATACAGTTAAAACAATATAAAACAGTACATAAATGCAGTGAAACAGTAAAAAAAACATTTATAACAGTGGAATATGTATAGCACAATTATAAGTGTTACAGAAGTGCAATTCAATGAAATAAGTGCAAGAAATAACTTATCCTGCTCTTGGAATCTTAAGGAATTTCTGCTTAGTTCCAGTAATGAATTACCATCCACAGCCTGATAAATACAAGCACAAAATTTCCAGATACAGGGTTTATATACCAGTAAGGATGGAAGAGTTAGAAGATCAAATTACTACTCAGTACCATTAGTCTCTGCTATTACTCAATCACTAGTACTACAGAAGGTCAAGAAACCCTGTTACTCTCAATAATAATGAAGACAATCAGCAGAAAATGGCTGACAGAAACACAGGAACTCATCAAACAAAACTACCAGGCCTGGACAACAGCAGGCCTCTTTCAAGATTATGCCACCTAAGCAGAACACAGAAACATCACTATAAATGCATAGAAAGATCACTCACAAAGAGAAAATTCAAATCTCAGTATGAAAAAGCAGTTTACAGTTAAGTAATTCAGTAAACATGGAATAAGAGTAATGAAGCAGTATCTGGCAATGAAAAATGCAGTTGAAACAGCATAAAACAGTACATAAATGCAGTGAAACAGTAAAGAAGCTTTATAACAGTGCAAAATGTAGTATGTTAACTGTATAGCACAATTATAAGCATTATAGAAGTGCATTTCAATGAAATAAGTGTAAGAAATAATTTATCCTGCTATTGGAATCTTAAGGAATTTCTGCTTAGTTTCTGTAATTAATTACCATCCACAGCCTGATAAATACAAGCACAACCTTTTCCAGACACAGGGTTTATATACAAGTAAGGATGGAAGAGTTAGAAGATCAAATTACTGCTCAGTCCTATTAGCCCCTGCTTTTATCCAATCACTCGTACTACAGAAGGTCAGGAAACTCTGTTACTCTGAATAATAATGAAGACAGACTAACAGTTGAAAATGGCTGCCAGAAACATAGGACACTCAACAAACAAACCTACCAGGCATGTACAACAGCAGGCCTCTATCAAGATTATGCCACCTGAATAGAACATAGAAACCTCACTTTAAATGCATAGAAAGAGCACTCACAAAGAGAAAATAAAAGTCTCAGTATGAAAAAGCAGTTTACAATTTAGTAATTAAATAAAAATGCAATTATAGTAATATACACTATTACAGCTACTAGCTGTAGCCACTAAAGGAAAGGTTTAAACAGATCAAGGAGCAAGTAGACTCTAGAGAATGATTTTAACTGCAAACAGACTAGACTAGAACACAGAAACCTCAAAAAAATCAAAAATGCACAGAAAAGCATGGCTAGAGAACTCACAAACAGAAAGTACAACTCTCAGTATGAAAAAGCAGTAAACATGCAATTAGAGGAAGGAAACAGTATATATCAATGAAAAATTCAGTTAAAACAGTATAAAACAGTACATATATGCAGTGAAACAGTGAAAAAGCTTTATAATAGTGCAAAATGTAGTAGAGTAACCGTATAGCACAATTATAAGCATTACAGAAGTGCAATTCAATTAAACAAGTGTATGAAATAACTTATCCTGCTCATGAAATCTTAAGGAATTTTGGCTTAGTTTCTGGAATGAATTACCATCCACAGCCTGATAAATAGAAGCACAACCTTTTCCAGACACAGGGTTTGTATACCAGTAAGGATGGAAGAGTTAGAAGATCAAATTACTACTTAGACCTATTAGCCCCGGCTTTTACCCAATTCCCTGTACTACAGAAGATCAGGAAACCCTGTTACTCTCAAAAATAATGAAGACAAACTATCAGCAGAAAATGGCTTCCAGAAACACAAGAAACTCAACAGACAAAACTACCAGTCCTAGACTACAGCAGGCCTCTATCTAGATTATGCCACCTGAGCAGAACACAGAAACCTCACTTTAAATGCACAGAAGGTACACTCACAAAAAGAAAAATACAAGTCTCTGTATAAAAAATCAGTTTACAATTTAGTAATTAAATAAAAATTCAATTATAGTAATGCACACTATTACAACTACTAGTTGTAGCCACTAAATGAAAGTTTTAAACAGATCAAGGAGCAAGCAGACTCAAGGGAATGTTTTTAACTGCAAACAGACTAGACTAGAACACAGAAACCTCAAAAAATCAAAAATGCACAGAAAAGCATGGACAGATCACAAACAGAAAGTACAACTCTCAGTATGAAAAAGTAGTTTACAGTTAAGTAATTCAGTAAACATGCAATTAGGGTAATGAAACAGTATCTAGCAATGAAAAATACAGTTAAAACCATATAAAACAGTACATAAATCCAGTGAAACAGTAAAAAAGATTTATAACAGTGCAAAATGTAGTAGATTAACTGTATAGCACAATTATAAGCATTACAGAAGTGCAATTCAATGAAATAAGTGTAAGAAATAACTTATCCTGCTCTTGGGATCTTAAGGAGTTTCTGCTTAGTTTCAGTAATGAATTACCATCCACAGCCTGGTAAATACAAGCTAAATCTTGATGCTAAATCATTTCCCATTTTATTTTCTTGGGTAGTTAAAAACTCAGTTATCTGAACAAAATGGACTATATAGCACTTTGAAATTACCATGGGCATAAATGATTGATTTGTCCTTAGCGACAACTTCGCTAGGATTCAGAAAATAATCCCTGCCTGTGAGTAAATTGCAGCAGCCAAAAATTGCAGTTTACATGAATGTAGGAGATGCAGTTCAGAGACATGTTTAACCTCAATGCGAATGACTTCATCAACAGCTAATCTGCATGTCTATAAATCAAGTATAATCGCTACCACTGCTTTACAGCACTTTTTGGCAGTAATCACCATTGGTGGCCCATGCATCATGTTGGCACAGGCACCCTCTCATTCATTCTCTCATACACGTGCAGACATTCTTAAACACAAACAAACACACACACACACACACACACACACACACACACACACACACACACACACACACACACACACACACACTTACATCTCTCAGTCATCACTGATTTTATAAAACCTCCCTGATTTTGCTTCTAATATTTGCCCTGTCCCACAGAAAAATTTTACTTCTGTAATAAATCACAGAAAGTTATAGTCAGTCAAAGTCAATAATACCTCACATTTTCATCCTATTTTTGTTTAGAAAAAGCATGTTAATGTAAACACTTTTGTTCTATTAACTTTTTTAAGTGACTTAGTGTAATATTTAAAATCTGCCCGTGTTGTTAGCAAGTCTCAAGTGAGTGACAACTCCTCCTACACATTCACACACACACACACACACACACACACACACACACACACACACACACACACACACACACACACACAGCTACCCAAGACCACTCATACCAATGCAGATATGCACATAGACAAATACACCTCCTCACACCCCACCACCACTACTTCAATACTAAGCAAATAGTACTGATAAAACAAAACCAACCAGCTCCACGAAAGTTGAACCTTTTATTTGAAGCCAAACAACATAAAGTAAATACACTTAGCGCTTTCACCCAATCACAATTTTGGGTGCCTTGTCAAGTAACTTCATATAATAACATTTTAAACCCCACCATCGGCATAAACCAATCAGAAAAGCCAACTGATAAAATATGCAAATTCATGAATCAAATAAATAAACATTAAAAATGCTTTAAAAATTCTATAAAACCCTAAAGATATAAGTTGCAAAAAATACTATAAATACATTTCTATTTATACATATAAAAGTATTTACAATGAAATCAAATACAATGTGAATGAATGTATTATATATATCTATATCTATATATATATCTATCTATCTATATATATATATATATATATATATATATATATATATATATATACATATATATATAATGTTAGCAAATGAGGGGACTGATACTGAATCACAGATTTCCTCTCAGTGTTAGCTTGCACCCAACCGTGTAGGTGCAGCAACACCACTGTATAAGTCTAAGAGGTGGATGTAAGTTTATTGGAGCTGTGTGGCCTGTGTTTGCCCTTAGCTAAGCAAAGCTAAGGAAGGGGGTATGTCTGAGGCTGCCTAGCAGTATTTAAATTGCCTAAACGGGTGTGCGCACCATGCACCAGGTTTTAAACAAACTAAACAAAAAAAAAAAAACAGGAAATAGCAGCTCTGTTCACATTTGAGCACTGGGTATGCGTGGCATGCCTCGGAGCTTAAACGGGAAGGCAATGGGTAGGGAAAACAGCAGTAGGTAGGCAATCAAGGATAACTAGCATAGCTGGCAGGTGAAATGTATCATAATCAGCCAATTACACAGGCAACAGCCAAGCACACTACTATAAAGTATGCAAACACCTTTCAGTCTGTTTTTTCCCACAAACTCTACACCACCGGTGTACACAGATGGGGAAAGTTTTCCTGAAAAAACTAACAAAATGTTAGGGGCTGCCATCACTCTCCTACATCAGTATGTGTAAGAGGCTGAGGGTGATGAGGATGGGAATGCTGATGACCATCACAGAGTGAGGAGGAGAAGAGTGTACAGACCCAGGGTAACCTACCAGAGACTACATGAGCTGGAGATAGTGGAGCACTATATAGTGGACAGGGACATTCTACAGCAAATTGTTGAGCTGTGCCGGCCCCGCCTCACACAGAACCAACAGAGGGGAACCCATCCCAGTGGATACCAAGGTATGTGTAGGCTTAAGAATACTAGCCACAGGTAACTTCCAAAGGGCCACTGGGAAAATCATGGGGATCTCACAGGCATGAGCATCCAGGGTACTCCACCATTTTCTGGATGCCATGTCAACACATGCCGGTGAGCACATATATTTCCTCAACACCCATGAGGCGTTGACCAGCAATATGCGTCTCTTCCACCAAATAGCAGAATACCCTCAGGTAGTGGGTGCTATAGACTGCACGCACATACACATCAAAGCACCACCTGGTGAGCGGGGTAGGGTCTACATAAACCATAAGGGCTTACCCTCCCATCAACTCCCAGGTCATGTGCAATGCCCAGGGTATTATCTTGAATGTGTGTGCTGGCAGCTCTGGAAGCTATCAAGATTCCTACATTAGGCATATGACACAGCTGTACCAGTCATTTGCCAGTGGGGACATCCCTTATGGCCACCTAGTGGGGGGTGCTGGCTACACACTGGAGCCATAGCTGATAACACCCCTCCGAAATGCACACACACCTGAACAAGAACTCTATATTGAGGCACATGCACAAACCAGAATCATAATGGAGGGTATGTTTGGGATGCTCAAGTCATGGTTCCGCTGCAAGGACATATCCAGTGGAGCCTTGCAGTACTCTCCAGCTACATGTACACAAATGTTCATACTATGTACCATGTTACATAATATGATCCTGCAGAAACAGCTGCAGCATGAACAGCACAGGGCAAGGCCACATAGCCCCCCTACCATTGCCAAGGCCATCACAGGCACAGAGTGACTCAGATGACATATACATATATAAATACAATTTTCCTGCAGTTGAATGACTGCACTGCATGATATGTTTGAGAAAACATCAGACTTATCTACTGCTCAGATGGCTTAGTGGTAAATTCCTGTGGTTATGGTATGCAGGGTCCTAGGTTCAGGACTTGCAAGGGGTGATTATTTTGTTGCTGGGCAGAACAAGGGCTGTTGCACACAGAGAGAGTAAGGCACTTTTAAGCAGTTGTAAGTGGGTTTGCACAGGTTTGTGCGGTGGTAAGCAGTGCTAACTTCAGGTTAAATATGTTTACAGACAGCTAACCTTAAAAGTGCTTCATCTGTGTAGGCATTGCTTAGTGCCACACAGACAACCTTAACCTGCTTACTACTGCTTAAAAGAGCCTACTCCTGCTTACCCCATGCTAATTTCTTTAAAAAAACATAGAAAAAAGGAGTGATAGGAAAGTGGTGAATGGGAACCAAAGGCAGTGGAATCATAATTCTGTAGAGTCATTCTTGGAAGTTGAGGAATCATAATTCTACAATAGGCAATCCTGGAGGTAATGGAAGCACACACAGACACACACAGACACACAGACACACACAGACACACAAACAGACACACACACACACATAGACACACACACACGCACACACACACACACACACACACACACACACACACACACACACACACACACACACACACACACACACACACGTGATCTTGCTCAAGATATGAAAGACTGACTGCACTGTTCCTCTGTACAGTGCAATCTCCCTCCCTGAATATGATGTGATCTCTCTCCCTCTCATCAAACGTTGAATAGGACTGTGCTTCTCTGTTTTGAGCTCTAGGGTCTCACTCATTAGCTCAAATGCTCAGAGAAGCATGTTAGACTGTAGACTGGAGTTGGTGCATGTAGTACGAGTAATCAGTGTTGGAAGTGAGGCAGACTTGAGTGCACACAAAGTGGGGGAAGTCGCCAATAAGGATTTCTGTTTTTTTTTTTCTTTTTTTTTAATTGGACCAGGCTGAGTCCTCCAGCCAGCAGTAAGATATAGTCATCTGCCTAGGTTGTCTTGTACTGAATTTGGCCCTGAATAAATGGAATTATTTTTGTTTACTTTAATCTCCTGACTGTGTGCATTTTTGTGTGTGTGTATGTGTGTGTGTGTGTGTGTGTGTGTGTGTGTGTGTGTGTGTGTGTGTGTGTGTGTGTGTGTGTGTGTGTGTGTGTGTGCACACATTTGTGCATAGGTATCTGCATGTGTGTTGTGTAATTGTAGTTGGCTGCCTTTGCCAATGCAAATCATGAACCATCATTGGTCTCTCACTTTGTGTTAGAAGAGTGTGATTCATAGATATACCAATGAGCCGATAAAGAAAACTTTCTCATTGTAACCATACCTATCGCTTAATTGCATCTCCTCACTGTCCGACAAAATTGATCAACCCAGGTTGAACAATCTTGTCGAAAAGTGTACAGATATTGAACGCACTTAAAGTCTATTAAATTACAGTTGAAATAACTTTTTTCATGAAGAGGGTTTCTGTTTCTATGTGTTTCAGCTGCTGGTCATTTTTTCGTTGATTTCTTGGTTTGTGTTAGTAACGAAATGGATCCAGGAAGCCCTCTAATGCATAATGGAAATTCCCAGGAGAGTGAAGGGAATTTAACAGCTCTAATAGAGCTCTTAACCCAAAAGGTAGATCGTTTGTCCCAGCAAGTTGGTGCTGCAGCTTGCATTCAATGGGAACTACAGGACGGAGACAACAACACTCAAGGGAGTGTAATGAACACTCAAAGAGGGCAGAGCAGTGGAATCGGATGTGTGTCAAATCGATCTGGAGGAAGTAATGGTATCGGACAACACCCGGGGAATCGGAACCGGGTTGATGGTGACCAACAATCTACACAAATAGTGAACCAAGGAACCAGAATTGTTCAGGCTGAAAGGACTATTACTCCAGCACCAACTTTGGATGTATGGGTGCATAGGGAGTTTCACTTTAACAACGGGGGAATGACTGCCAACCTGGTGAGCGAACAAGAGGTAAGCCACGACCTAGCAACTAAGCTTACTCTTTTCGACAATAAACTATTTAAAGTTCAGAAGCTGCAACTTGAAGTTGCATACTTCCGAGAATGTATGAAACTAAAAATAGTACCAAAAGGCTTAAGGCATTGGCAGTTCCCCGCAGGATTAGTGGAAGGATCGCCTTTCCATGCTGCTTTACTTACATTGTTTGACAGACATGGGCTAGAGTTGCTAGGCCTATTTTGTGAGCAATATCAAATTTTAATTGATTCTCTATTGACTGAAATTGATGAATTAGATGGTGCTATTAAAAATGATACTGATTATGGGATATATCAGTTTGAATATAAGAGATGATTTACAAGCATCGATGAGCATCTCAGCAGACTTAACCTCACTAAAAGTAAAAAAAATTACCAGAGACTTGAATGATTATAAGAACTGTAAAGCATACCCTAAGCCACCAGTGCATCCCAATATCACCCCTCTAATTATTGGGGGAGTGAGTGGGAGTGGAAGAGATACTATGGCTACACAGGGTGACTTGAGTAACCAAAACGAGTCTCATTGGGAAGATGACATGGCGTACAATGGACCAGTTAACAACACTGATGCTAGGAGGAGTGAAAGGATAGCGAATCAGAATAAGAACCCAGTTGTTAACAAACAATAATGGAGTAAATCCCAATGGTAACCATCAGGGCCAAAATTTTCCATCGGGAGCCTCCAACAGACGAGGGCAGAACAACAAAAGGAGGGGGGCCAGGAGAAAAAGGTGGTGAATGTGGCATCAAGGGCTGACCCTCTTTCGACTGGGAACCAGGACTGTAAAATTCTACTCAACAAGAGTGGTGACTTCAAGGTGTTTAATTACACCGATTATAACATCAGCACAGAGACTGTTGAATTGTTGTTCAAGGGATACACCTTTGTACCATCTTCCCACTTTGACCTAACTTGTACTCTGATTGACTTGAAATTGTTCACTAGGAAGCTCAATTTGTTATGTCTTATGGGCAAAGATTTAAATAGTAAATCTGAATTTTATGTACCCAGCGTTTTTAACCCCCCATTACACCCCACACTGGCCATCTTCGAGAGAGCAACAGAAATAGACCTGAGGAATTTGAAAAAACAAAAATCCAGGTATGGTTATAATAGCCATAATATTACCAAGGAAGAAAGAATTGATTTACAGTTCCTCAGGGAGGCTCCTATTCGTTTGATGAAGCCAGATAAGGGGGGTGGTATCACTATTATGTCCAGTGATGATTATACCACTAGAATGTACCATATTTTAGACAGTGATACTTATTCAAAAACAACTATTAATGAGATGAACATAGCCCACCATAGGGTCAAAAGCTTTATAGAGGAACTTTATATTGAGGCACATATAGATAGGGAAACCTATAGTTACATGCAGCAGTTAACACCTAGAATCCCAATGCTGTTTGGCATCCCTAAAATCCACAAAAATATCAATAATCCCCCCATGAGGCCTCTAGTGGATGGGAGGAACAGTATTACGTATACCTGTGCCAAGGTGTTGGACAGGATTCTACAAAAATACGTGAAAAAGGAAAGGCAAATCACAAAAGACTCATGGTCATTTCTAAGTTCTATCAATACTTTAGGGTTCCATCCCGATTGCCTATTAGTAACTATAGATGTGAAGGACCTCTATTATTCTATCCCCCACAACATAGCAATAGACTGGGTATCTGCAATGTTAAGGTTATTGGGAGCACCAAATGAAGAAAATCAACTGGTAGGAGAGTTAATTGATGTGGTCCTCTCATACAATTACTTGAAGTTTGACAAAGACCTATACCACCAGAGAATTGAGATAGCCATGGGCTCCCCATGTGGGTGGAGTGTAGCAAATCTAGTCATGGCATTTTGGGAGAGATCTATTTTGTTAAATGAAGGTTGTTTTAATTCTAAACTGCTTTTCTACACAAGGTTCCTAGATGACATTTTTGTAATGTTCAGTGGAACCGCAATGGAAATCACGGAATTCATGAGATTCCTTAATAATTCGACAGATTTCCTTTCTTTTACATTCAAATATAACAGTGATAGAATAGATTATCTGGATGTGGACCTCAGGAAAGATTACAACAAGAAAACATGGGAGTCTAAGATACACCGGAAGGAAACATATTCTAATTCCTTTCTACATTTTTCTAGCTGCCACCCGAAACATCAAAAGAAATCAGTGGTAAAAGGCCAGCTGGTGAGGGCGGCTAGAATGACAACCAATGATATGGAATTTTGGTAGAATGTGACACCTTACTACAGTTCTTTTTGAGAAGGGGATATCCTCATGACTTTCTACATGAGATCACGGAAGAGGTCAAACTCAAAAGAACTTTAAAAGTATATGTGCCTTTGTTGAACAACGAAAGTAGTAGTCAGAATCAGATAACAACTCAAGAATCTAGGGAAGCATATGATGTCAGTCTTTCCGCCAGTTTCTGTTGCACATTCAACTTAGACTCCCACCACATCTACAACATCATCTTAAAAAATTGGGATTTCTTGTCCAATGATGGTGAACTTCAGCCCAAATTACCGAACAAACCCAAGATAGTTTACAAAAGGGGCAGTAATTTAAAAGAACTTCTTGAGAGTAGTAGACAGCCTTACACAACCAAGAAGGGTATGTTCAAGTGCAATATGTGCAGGTACTGTAAGTTTATTGACGAAGGTTGTAATTTCGAAATAGGAGAATTAAGGTTTAAGACACACTTTAGGTTCAACTGTAACAGCAAACAAGTGGTGTACTTAGCAAAGTGCTGTCAATGTCCGGCCTTCTATATTGGGAAGACGGACAGAAGGTTGAACGAAAGGATTTATGAACATCTATATAGTATCAGGTGTAATAAACTGTCCAATGCCCTGGCAAGGCACAATAATGACAATCCAGGACATGAGTTCAAGTTTAGAGTCATAGATCAACAAGTTAGAGACGCAAGGGGAGGACATGACTCATTAAAACTCAAAAGAAAAGAACTACTCTGGCAATTGAGGGTTAATGCAAACCAGAAACCGGGTATTAATGAGATGAGTTCTATAATATGCATTTTGAGACTGAAAAATCTAGAGAGGTAGTCACCTGAAAACATTCAGGTGTTATACATTAACATACCAATACTTGATCTATTTCCAACCCATTTTGATAATCAGTGTACAGACAGTATATATAGTGTGGTCCCACCGACATTCACTTCAGTTTTGTACTCATTCAGTTGGACCACATTTTACTTCTGTACACATATATTTTGTATTGTCTGATAGTAGGAATATTCAGAGTCCTATGTTAGGTTTCTGTGATCAATACTAGGATAACAAGTATTTTTATATAAACCTTACAAGTTAAATACAACATATGTTGAACCGACAACACACATATATATATGTAATACCAACATTACACAATATTTACATTGTTGGTTTATTAATGTTTCCATAATTTAGTGGTATAATTTAGTTTATTAAGCCCTCACTATAAGTATATCACCCTCAAGAATGTGTGTCAAACATGTATATATTTGAACTAGTCCTTACTTTTGTAGCCAATGTTAGTTGTAAAGGCAGTGTGTTGCACAAGCAACTTGTGAATGCTTGTACAAAGTATAATAATTAGATAAATATCTTGGAATAACCTCGCACTCACTTGTTGTGTATTGTAGCATAGACACACAAACTGCAAGGATTCAAGTTAAAAATTTTAACAATGTGTAAAATAATGTGATTGTTGGGTCCTGTATTTTTAAACATCCTGTTGGTGTTAGAAGTTGAGTGTTTTTAATTTTTAATTCTTAATTTTTAATTTCTAATTCTTAACTTAGATATTTTAAAAGCAATTTTAAAAATACTTTGACTTTCAATGGATTCTTGTTTTTATAATAAGTTAATGGGAATCAGTAAATCAGCTTTAATTAGTTAAAGTATGTATTTATTCAATTAATGAATTAGTATAAAATAAAGCCTATTAGAGGGTTCCACTGTTTTGCTAACTTCTGATGAAGTCAGGTATTATCTTGTCGAAAAGTGTACAGATATTGAACGCACTTAAAGTCTATTAAATTACAGTTGAAATAACTTTTTTCATGAAGAGGGTTTCCGTTTCTATGTGTTTTAGCTGCTGGTCATTTTTTCGTTGATTTCTTCCTTTCAGAGCTTGCTACACACCAATCCCTGGATCTGGCTTATGGTGATGGTATCCTGTCTGTGCTTGCTCCCAAGGGGAGACGAGCCCCATCCCTTGAGGCAGTTCCACCCGAAGGTGGTGCAGGACCAGCAGATGAGGAAATCCCTGGGTGGGTACCAGATGTGCTGGGGCCCGGTGACCCAGCTAGATGAGGTGGGAGAGGTAGGTCTGCTGGGACCTGCCTTCCCAAACATGCTATGGTGTGGCAGTTTTAGAACATATGTGAGTTAGTAATAGTCAACGCATTCCATGATTAGTTATAACAGCATGTATAGATATTCCCATTAACCCAAAACAACAGATTTGTAACAGTTGCATAGCAAAAAGAATACATGCATATATGGAACCACAGTGGCCATTACAACAGCATGCAGGTTGCATTGATAGCAACAGGCCACCAATGATAGTATTTCAACATGGAACATTAATAGAAACACATTTCAATATTTGTTGAACAATAGGACATATGTCCCAACAGAAGTTTGGTGTAAAACATACCCATTGATTTGTGTGTGTTAGATTATTGTTGCAGATATGGTGGTGGGGGGAGATGTCAGTTAACAACTTGTATATCCTTGCATGACTCACAACCTTAATGATCACTGGTCTAATCATTACTCTACAGGTATTATTACAATACCCTATGGCCTTGGTTTGGGCAATGGTATGTTTGTACACAGTGTATACTTCAACCATCTTATAGCTGCATTCTACTTCTCTTACCTGGTAGACCTGTAGGGGGAATGTTTGTTAACACTACCTGACTGTTTCTACACATATTCCCAGCTCCCTTGTTAAAATTATTATGCACACAGCTTACTACCACTCCCAGGATTCGAAACATAGTTGTGTCTGCTAAAAACACAACAGTTTGTGCTTCATCAAAGTGAGATATTTAGAAACTGCTGTTGCTTCCTTCAGTGTTTTCTGTCTAAGTCTCTCTTGGTTGTACAATCTGACCTTGTAATTACAACATTCTTATATAGACATTCCTAGACATATTTTTTTATGTAGCACAGTGTGAGAAACAGTGATTGACACAACAGTACTATTCAGATATCAGATCTTGGTGAATGCCACATGTGAGGCCATACAATACCAGAGTAAACACAATCAGTCCAGGATTTAAAACTTTATTTCCAGGCAGTTACACGTTTATTTAAATATGACCTATATGGGACTATTACTGTCATATTGTCTGGTTTATTCAGTAGAAACCATAAACATTTTTTTATACTGCCATGTGACATTTTACTCCTTTATATTTATTTGGTATGACTACTACAAGCAGGATTGTTACTCACCAGCCTCGTGACACAGCCTTTACAACCTTCTGGCATGGGCTTCCTGGTTCACAGCCTGCTGAACTGCAGCTGTAATGAAAATAGATAAACATTTATGCATGCCTAACTATCACATACACAGGCTGGACTTTGGTAAACAGTTATTGCTATGCATACTTACCCACTGCTGGGACATCTCCTCTCTGTCTTGCTTCTTGGACCCACTGTTCCAAGAGCTCCCTCTTCCTCTGTTTCAAGATGGCATAGTGGGGCTGGACCTGATCACCAGTCTGAGGGATACCAATGGCACTGGTGAGATCATGGGCGAGACTTTCTCAGGCTTCCACTTTATATTGGGAGCACTGGTACTGGTCCTGCAGCAGTCTCGTGTCGTGTTTTTTTTACCAGGAGTCCTACCATGAACTTGGACTCCTGTATGTCCCAGCACTGCACCTGAAAGCACATGCCCTCTCCAACACCTGCCATACTGCCTACAGTGGAGAGCTACAACCAGTTATGAGCTGTATTCCTGCCTGCTGGGTTTAAATACAGCCTGTTTCCCAGCCTTTGCCATGACTGGACAGTTTTGAAAATGCTGAGCTAAGCTAAGCTATAGGAAAACCTGCTTAGCTAAGGTTGGCAGTGCTTAAAGGGGCAGGTTCAGCATAGCTTACCAATGGGCAAATCCACTTAGTTGGGCTATTCATTGCTTAGTATTCATGGGTTCCTATTAGATTGTTGAAACTCTATTTACGTGAATACAAAATCATCGACACGTATTGCATGAAATACGTAATCCTCGAACATGCAAAACCACCAAATTTGAAACATTGAAGTGTTTTGGTTGGCCCGTCTGTGGTATAGCTCAGTAAGGTAAGTGTGAGATAGTTACGGACCTTAGGATTAGGGTGCAGGTTAAGGTAAGTGTATAGATAGATAATGTGTGTGTAAGATTTAGTCTAGTGTTAGAAGTAGGGTTTTGTTAAATGTATTTATCTGTATTATTTATTTTGTTTGGGTATATCTCCTTAGGGGAAGTGTGCAGTAGTTACGGACCTTAGGGTTAGGGAGGGGTTAAGGATAGTGCATAGATAGTGTATGTGGGGTTTAGTGTAGGGTTAGAAGAGTTTTGGTGCTTTACTTTAGGATTAAGAGTAGGGTTTGGTTAGTGTATGTATGTGGTTTATTTATTTTGTTTGAGTAGGTAGTATGTAGCGGGTGGTGGGGTTGGCTGAGTATGAACGTTCGATATTTTAAACTTTGCGGTTTAGTGCATTCGGTATTTTCACAGTTCGAGTAATACGTGCCACTGTTTTGGTATTTGATGTAATGGATTTTCATTGATTTAATATAGACTCAGTATTCATATGTACACAATGCTTACACCCGGTCAGCATAGCTGTGGAATGCTTAGCATTGCTTATGTTTTATTATATTGGTCTACCACCTGTATAGGATCGATTCATCATTCATTACATAATATAGATTTATTTACCTTCCCTGACATCCTCCAATGTGCTGTAATTAATTTATTCTTATGTGACTATACTGTATGGGGCACTTGTGTTTATATGGGGGTTTCACTACTTTATTACACTGACACCTCACATCTGGGCCTAATACATTACTCTGGTTAAGAAAAATAAGTTACTTCTTGCATAAATATACAAAAAATTAAAACTGTAATGTTTACACATACAAAATGGAAATAGCTTTGGTGAAGCTCAGTTCATCAATGACTACATGCAAGGCGTATGCTCTAACAGCTACACTATTGGACTTGTGCTTATGCTGGATGTCTATTGCTTTTTAACTTATCCTGCCATTTCAGCTGTGTTAAACATAGCTAAGCAATGGGCACACCCACTCAGCTATGCTTAAACATTATTGCATATATGAAAAAATAATAATTTATTTGTTGTGTTTTTTAATTTGTACCCTTCAGAATATCCATGCTAATGCTGAACCTGTTATTCTATCAATGTTCTGGCTTTGTAAGGACAATTGTCCCTTATGGCTTTGTCCAGATTCCTTACCCTGATTGGTTTGGAGGTGTGTGCTATGTGCTTATGCTAAACCTGTTATTCTATTAACTTTATGGCTTGGTAGGGATGATTGTTCCTTATGTCTTTGTCCAGATTTCTTCCCCTGATGGTTTGGGGGTGTTATGAGTGTTCTTTCTCATTTTCAATTGCCGAACAGCAATTCTGGAGTGCAGGGGGCATGTTTATTGTGAGAGCTCTAGACACACCCCCTATACTCGTACACAGAACCATGTCCATTTAACAGCATGGCAGCATGCCTTCATACATATGCATGGCACTGCTGTGCTGCACAGGAAACGTCCCTGCTGTGCAAGAGTAAGATATTCCTGCATGGCTGCTTGCTGAATCCAGGGGAAGGGGAATTTTACACTTGTTTTCTGTTTTCTCTAAGTTTTTTTGATTTCAAAGTATATATATATATATATATATATATATATATATATATATATATATATATATATAGAGATATATAGATAGATATATAGATAGATATACAGTGTATATATATTTATTTAGGGTCTATATCAGCTTATCAAAACTGATAACATCGAACACTAGTTGATCGACCATAAAAGCTCGAACAACCAAAATAGCGAAGACACAGAAGAGTGATTTTTCCCAGGGGAAAAAAATTGCTGTTTCACAAAAAAAAAATAAATAAAAAATAAAAAAATAAAACACAACATAAAGTGGGGGGCTTTGCTCCCACACCCCCCATTGTGGGTGTCTGGCAGCAGCACGCCATGCATATTAATCATGGTGCACTACCGAGGGAGATCACAGTACATGGATATTGAATCCATTTAAGCAGTAGTGTAGAGGCTGTCTCGTAGTTGTGGATTGTCCAGGAAATTCCTGGACAGATGTTATGCACAGGATAAGAATCCTTGTAATGTACTCTGCTAGTATATAAATATGTTTGAAGTTTATTAACATTTTTTTATTATTTTTTTAATGCTCATTTGTGCGGTATGGCATGGTGTACAGCAGTGCCAAGCTGCGCTTACACAGACAGAGCTGTCACCTGCTGGATATCTAAAAATAGAAACCAAATGTAATTATTTATTTATTTATTTATTTATTTTTATATATAGTTTTAAGCCTGTTTGCATGGCGTATTGGCCAGTGGTGCCGAACTGTGCTTACACATACACAGCTAACACCTGCCAGACATCTAAAATAGAACCTGGATGTTACTAATTTATTGAAATTGTTTTTTTCAATAGCTGTTTGCATGGGGCAGCCTGGTGCTTAGCAATGCTAACAGGTAGCTTAGTAGTATATGTGAAGGTAAACTGGTTTTCTCACTATCCAAGTAGCTATATAGGTTGTGTCATAGCCTAAAGTGTAGTAGGTCCAGGGTTGGAGTCTTGAGTACTTATACCTTTTTAAATTTCTTGTGTGGAAATGTGTGAGGTGACCTAAAGGGTGGTTTAACACAAAAACAAAATTGTTACATTTGGAAAAGTTGAGCGGTGCTAAGCACAGCTTAAAATGGTCAATGGCTATTCTTTTTTGCATGTTGCTAAGCTTCGCTGAAACTTGGTTGTGAGAGTTTGCGCAATGCTCAGCTCCACTCCAGTGGTTTGTGCAATACTATAAGCAATGCAGTGCTTTTTTGAAAGTTACAGTATGACTTGCAAGGGGGGAGTAGCCTATATTAAGGCCAATAGGTGAGAATTCTACAGCATTCATTGGAGTCCACAGTAAACTGTTAATATGACTGGAGGTGTTGGTGAGGGAGTGAGCTTTTGCATGCAGATGTGGGGTGTACAGGAGTCCAGACTGTTTGTTGGACTCCTGCTCCAAAATTACAAATCTTAGTTGCTACATGGTGATTACCAGTGCTCAGAATGTAAAGCTGAAGCCTGGAATCGGTTGGCCAGGGATCTTACCAGTGCTACTGGTATCCCCCACACTGCTGAGCAGTATCATCACTACTATGATGACCTGAAGTGAAGGAAAAGGGGAACCTTGAGCACCTGGGTCCAGAAGGCTAGGGCTGGGCATACCCCACAGATATGCAAACATGTTTGCTACTACTTCACTAATACACAGGTTGAATCTATACAAAACTGGTATGCATAATGTTTGCTTCTCTTCCAACAGCTGCAGCTGAATGGGCTAGCAATGTCCAGTCTCACAGGTTGCCTTGCCAGGATAAGGCATGAGTGTGGTAAGTAAGGAAAATTTTGGATAAATGCTGTGCAATAAACAATAACAATAACAATAACAATAAACAATAAAGTTTGTGCTTTGATAAGTAATGTGTGCAAATAACTGTAGTAGGGCTTTATTCTTTTTAATTTCTCCAAGTCTTTTGGGTTTCTAATACACTGATGGGAATGGACCCCATTTCTAAGTCAAAGTACGATTAAAGTTCATGAAATTAGTATTGTTTCACTCTTTGATGTTAGCCAAAAGTGCTCTTCGCAGCACCCGCAATGTGCCCAGTAATGACTCCGTCTGCGGTCCGTACAGTGTTACATGAACTGGTAACATATCTAAATATGATTGTAAATTCTTTTTTATAAGACCAATTGTTCCTACTACTATTGGAACTGTCTGGGTATCTTTCTTCCACATGGCTCTCATTTCTGCCTGCAGATCAAGGTATTTTATGACTTTGTGTCTCTCTGTACGCAAGACACTGTAGTCACTAGGTGTGGTGATTTCAATGATCAATGCTACTTTTGTCTTCTTTTCTTGGACCACTATATCTGGTTTTCTAGCATCTATCTTTTGGACTGTTGGTATTGGGTGATCCTATGTGATGCAAACTTCATCATTTTCTATGATTCTCTGTGGCTCATGTTTCCAGTGTTTTTCAGCCACTTTGATACCAAAATGTTTGCACAATCTCCAGTGTAACAATGTCGCCACATTATTATGCCTTTCAGTATACAGTCCCTCTGCCATTAGAGAGTCGCAACCAGCAATAAGGTGTGTGACTGTTTCCAATTCGGTTCCACAAAACTTACATATGTCTGTTTCTCCCACATGTTCAATGGACTTAGTAAACCAACGTGTACGTAGCCCACTATCTTGGGCTGCCAATATTAACCTTTCATTTCTTGATGTAAATTCACCTCTCCTTAACCATTCCTCTGTTCATTCTTGATCAATATGAGGCTCTTCCAGAAGTTTTCTATACTTGCAACTATATTTATGTTTTTTTCCACATTTCTTGCCTTCTCACCTGGTCCTTCACCTTATATTCTTTCTTTTGTTTGTTAGCACATTCAGTTGCTGCCTGGTTTTTTCCACTTCTGGTTTGATTTTCATTCCTGTTTGACGTCGATATGCTTCTGCTAAATTAAGCAGCGATGTCATCTTAGATTTATTCTCCTCATGTTTCAAAACTTTCACCACATTTGGATCTTGTGAGGTCAGTAGATATGTGTGGAGTCCCACAATTGCAGATCTATGCATGTAATCAATTTCAAGGAGGCCCATCCCTCCTTCAGAGCGGGGAATATATAATCTTGGTATACACTGATTTTTATAAATCATTTGGTGAGCATGAAGCATCCTTCTTGTTTTGATATCCAATCTATCCAACACTTTTTGGGGCCAGTCAATCACTCCAAAACTATAAGTTAGGACAGGAGGAGCAAACTGATTTATAGCTTTGATCTTGTTCCTAGGTGTCAATGCTATTTTCAGGATTAATTTAAGTCTTCTAAAGTACTCCTTACTAAGATTTATTCACATCTGTTCATGTTTTATTGCTGATCCTTCATCAATTCCCAGGCATTTATACACACCTTCTTGCTCAATTTCTTTATTATCACATTCTTGTCCCAAACTGATGCTTTCCTGGTGCTGCAATTTTCCTTTTTAAAAGGTTGCTTTTGCACATTTATCAAGACCAAATGACATTTCAATATCATCTGCATGTGTGTCCTAATGTGACTCCAGTCAACTGTAAACATGAAGTTATATAGTAAAGACTGCAGAAATAATTGCCTTAGAAATGTATTGCACTTCCCATAGTATGGTTCAGGGCAGTCCACAGACCAGTCTGAGTCAAATAACACTCTCTATTCCTCCCACCTCCCACTCCAGGAACAAAGTATATGGGTAAGGTAGCTCACATTCTGGGCAGATGTGTATAAGTGGCAGATTCAAAGGAACAATAACAATTAAGTTTAAAGCAGGATTGTGCTCTGATACGTAATGTGTGCAAATAACTGCAGTACAGCTGTATTCACTGCATGTGTGTTATAATGTGACTCCAGTCAACTGTAAAAAGGAAATTAATAGAGACTGCAGAAATAATTGCCTGAGAAATGTATTGCACTACCTAAAGTACTGTTCAGGGCTGTCTTCTGGCCAGTTTGAGAGAAATAATGCTCTCTATTCCTCCCACTCCAGTAACAAAGTATATGGATAAGGTATCTCACATTTTGGGCAGATATCATGTGTATAAGTGACAAATTCTAAGGCACAATAACAATGAAGTTTAAAGCAGGATTGTGCTATGATAAGTAATGTGTGCAAATAACTGCAATGGGGCTGTATTCACTGCATGTGTGTTCTAAACTGACAGCAATCAATTGCTAAATTAAGTGCACGTGTCTCCTGGAGTCACAGTTTTTGGGTTCTACTCCCATGCCAGCCAACTTAGATATGACCAGCTTTCTAGTCTACTTAATGCACACAGACATACCTCTCAACTGTCACAATTTTTCATAAAGTAATGACGACTGTCAAATCTCTCTGGTCCTTGATTAGCAGACAAATGATTACCTGGAATGCAACTTATTTGCAAATCCGTTTACAGAACACTTTGGAAGTAATGTATGCCCACAGTATGTGAAACAGTTCCCTGTAGTTGTGGACCTGCATTTATTAGTGCTTGGTCCATGCTGTCCCATGCTAACAGGTTGGATGAGGGGTATGTATGTGCAACATCATCTATACAGGAAATGGAGTCACTGTACTCACAACTGACACTACACACCTATAGAAGTATGTATTAGTAGTCTGTGTAGTAATATCATCTGCAAGTTCACTAATGGCATGTTTTTCTCCCTCTCCCCACCCCATATCTCCTTTAATTTATTAATGCTATTTATTATTATGATTTGATTTTAATATATTCTGTTAAACTAACTGTTATGTTGACCTTATGGGTTATTTCATTCTGGTTTTCTGTTAACATACTTACTGTTATGTTATTTAAAGTTACATTCCACATAATATACCTTAATATGTATTTGGATTACTGAATATTATGTTCCATTATGTTAATACTAACATTGGTTTGGTTATTACTAATCTTAACTTATGTTTATATCTAATTTACTACATCATGACACAGTAGGCCATTTCTAGGCTATCCACCTAGCTTGGCTCCCCTGGCCATGGCACGGGTCCCAGCACATCTGGGCTGCAGCCTGGTGGTGCACCCTCTGCTGCCCCTGCACTATCTGCAGCAGTAGTTCCGCCCCATGGGTTGGGGCTGGAAACCCTCTCAGAGTGGCAGTGGATGGGGTGATTTTGTCATGCTTGATAAAATACCAGGTATGGTATGCAGGTTGCTCCATCAAACTGTTGGAGGTTATCTGCGCCAGATGGAGACCATGCTTGCCACCCTGGTGGGGCAGCCTCATGCAGTATACCAGCCTCCACCACTGCCAACACAGAGGCAGTGAAGGAACAGTGCCGGCAATCCCATGGGTGAAGACATGAGTCACACTGCTACCTTGTGGATGCCCCTGAGACTGGGATACCTCCCCAACCAAAGTGTTCACACTCCATTGTGTCTTACATAAACCCTGTCTGCTGTCTTGTCTGTCTACAAAAGCTTCCTCACCTTCCCAACTTACCTCCCCCACATGTAGCTATATCCCTTCCCTAACATTCCACTCTCATCTCAAAAAAAAGGGTACCTCTCCCCAAAAACAAAATATCTTCCCATAAATAGCTCTCCATTTCACACACATGTCCACTGGACACACTTAATTTGGTTCAATTGGCTTGACAATGCAGTTAGGCTGTCGTCACCCCTCTCTGGGAGTGATGGTCCAAACTGAGCTGAAAGATCTGTTAAAATGCAAAATTGTTCCTGATGAAGGAATGGATAGCTATGGTTATTTTCTACCCCTGTCCTGCACATCCCTACTTGGCTTTCACTATGTTTCTCCCCTACTTCACCCATTTTTACCACTGTCCTATCTAGCCATTTTTCTTTTCTTTAAAGATTATTTGCACAAAGTGGTGTGCTGCATCACATCACCTAGCTATGCTAAATAGCGCTACATTTATATATGCTTTTGTAAAAACATTGATCACATTCAAAAATGACACTTACACCCTATTTTGAACCCAGGACCATCACACTTGCAGAACAGTGGATCACCCCACTAAGCCACACAGCTGCTAATAAAAACAGGTGGTTTAAGCAAAACAAAGCAATGCTGTAGTTCCCCCATTATGCATGCTTAAACTGTGCAGCTCATCATGCAGCACCACTCAGACCAGTTAGAGTCATACAAAAATAGTACTGCAATTAACACTCTGGTACACAAATACATCAGTATAAAGGCACACACATAAGCTTACATGTAACTGAGGTATCCAATAGCAGGTAACTCTGCTGTTTTCTCTACAACACGTAGGAACTCACTTGATAAAACATTAATCGAGAGAGGATGTTAACTGGGACTCTGTTATACAAATACAGCACTCTAAAGCCATACACATACTAATACATGTAAGTGAAGTATTTAACAGCAGATAACTGTGGAATGATAACTACAACATGTACAAATTCAGCTGCCAAAACAGTGGCTCTGTAGCTCACTCTTTGAAATGCAATGATACACATGGTTCTGGGTTCAAGTTCAGCTGTATCTACCAATGAAAATGCATGTATGTGGCCATCAGTATTATAAAGTATGATATGTATGTATGTCTCATCACCTATTTATCCACCCCAAGCAGTACACTTGGAATATCTGTATCTATATTACAGACAGCAGAGGCATACAGATATGGCCACTCTCATCCTACTCATAGTGTAACAGGTAATGCAATAGGCTGCATTCCCACTGGATGTTGAAGTGTGTACTGAAATTGTGCCTCAGTAATATCACACTGCAGCCCACAATGTTTTGCTGGTGATATCACAAACAACCACAGGTGCACAAGTAGCATACATAAATTGTGGTTGAACTAGAAGCAAGGGTTGCCAGCACACACTCAACAGGGGAATAACATGTGATCTGGCAGTTGTCCACCTGCCTGATATCATGGTTAATGTACACCTACCTGTTTTGTAAGCCACACCAAGCATTTTGGCTTGCATTGTCTTACTGATTGCGTTAGCTGAAACACTTACCTGACACACATACCTTACTTCCCAGTGTGGTGGCTACACTTAATGTGGCTCTGCCTATAAAACAAGGCTGCCACAGGTCCCACACTTTCTCTTACAGCTTGTAGTCCTGAAAAATGTTCACCCAGTGTGCTTATACCTCTTGCCTGGAGAATCACCTTCAGCTCCAGCCTGTAGCACGCATATTTTTATGTAAATAGTAGCTGTTACAGACATCCTGAACATCCCTCTCTGCAATGACATAGAATCTGTCCCCCACTATTTTCAAACCCAACATAGAGAAAGCGGTTGTAATTTACATTGAGGCCTTATATCTTGCTCAGTAGTTGCATGGGATTGGCTGATTATAACGCAAAGCAGATGTGCTGGCCACAATTTGCAGTTCAGAAGCACAGGCTGGTTCTGAGGCAATCACTCCCTAATACAGAACCATGTTAAAAAGTCAAACAGCTAGCTAGGGAAAACATTGTACATGAGAGTTACTTTTTATGGTCAACTCATTGCCACATCTATATGTCGGTATGTTTCAACACAGGAGTACTGTACTCCATCAGGTATGTAACCATTTTATTTCCAGCATGATGCATATTTGTCCATGTACTTAGGGGGAATGGGGATTACAGCAGTAAGCCTTGATTGGAACTTTACTGATGACTTGTCATTGATCTGCTGATGTGTTGCAGCTAGACAGGAACTAGAGTACAGTACGGGTAGAATGCTCTTTGTTGCATACTGTAGGTATACCACTCTCCAGGGAATTCCATGTTGATAGAGGTGGTAATACTACACTGCAATTTGTGTGGCACTGCTTGTTTTACATATTACAAGGTGGGTTTATACATATTGGACGCAACTTAATGGACTTTAATTTTGGTTGTGTGACCATACAACAGTATCTGTCATGGCACAAGCAGGGATAGAGGAGTACTGTTACTATCCTACTCATGCCCACAGCCTTACAATTTTTTGCATGGTGTTGAATTTGAGATATGTAGCCAAGCAGTGATTACTGATAGCCATCTGTTATTGCTGCATCTCTACATACTATACTGCCATGTATGTGATCCTGACATATGTTCCCATTTTGCTGTCTGTCAGGAGATAAGTATTTGAGATTCCAGGGCCCTTTTACAAAGGCCAAGAATAAAGTTATCCTGGGCAACCTGCATCAGCATCAACAACTCCTGCTGTCCAGGGGAGGACAAACAGGGATTGGGCAGCATTGTGGGCTGACCTGGTTTACAATGTGAATGCCATTGGACAACGGAGCAGGGCATACAAGCAGGTGTGACACCTTGGCACAGATATGATAATTTCTGCTTGCAGAAGAGCAACAGATGTGGCCAGAGATTGCAGTGTCACTGGTGGAAGGCCTGCAGTGGAACAATCACTGTCAGTCACACAGGAATTCCTGGTGAACCTAGGAACACAGGACAGCTCCCAGACATCCATCACATGGTCATGGATGTGGGTGCTACCATTTCCACAAAAGAGGAGCATCAGGTATGCTTAGCTGGATAAGCACTGGAATACTGTAGCATTCAGTGTTTCATGCTGCACATAATTTTATGTGGGTGTCAGATATTATTTTTTGGGGGAGGTCAGTTGCAGTGTGAATCTCATGGCCAGATTGTGACCTACAAACCAAGTAACATAGTATGTACTGTAAACGTGGGATTTGTGGATGTATTAACCTGTCATAGTGCAACGTGTTGCTGTTTACATTACCTCTCCCTCAATTTTTCACAGGACTGTCAGGAATAAGACGCGGCCATGATCCTGCTTCTGGTAAGCATAACACTTTGTGATACAGACGTAGATTGAGGGAGTTGTACTTGCTAAAGTGTCATCCCAGGCCTGCTGGCTGGATTGATGTACTGTCTGCATGATTGTCAAGCTCACAGAGTTTTACCACTGGAACCTGTGCTTTAGTTGTGACCACACTGATAGATTTGCAGTATTTGTAGAACAATTCAGGTTGTCTTATGTGTCAACTGTGCAGAGTGTTGACAAATGTCAGCAGTCTACATCACTGTTGCTCATGAGAGTCTTGAATATGGAGCTTATTATTTACAAGTAACTACAGATGTTTTTTTTAGAAAGTAATGTCCTCACATCCTGGTATATGCGGGTAGGGGGTTAGTCAAGTCTGTAATGCTGACAGAATTCTATGCAACTTGACAAATATCACAAGATAGCACTGTAGTGCATAGTAGTGCATGCACTAATGTACCGCTTTTCCCTTTTTATCACAGGTGACCAGGGAGGGGTGGTCTCTCTCCCACTCACAACCTGGTGTCAGGGTGTCTTCAGACTCTGATGATGATGGTGGCCAAAGTGAGGCATAGGGGGGTTTCAGGGGCTGAATCTGTCACAGAGGTTCACATCCCTCTTCTGCCCTCATTATCACCATGCACAGCCTGTATGCCTACACATACCTAGTCCACAGAGGCCACAGATATTGGACAGTCAGATGGTGGGGACACTGACCAGGAAAGTATGGATACTATGGCTGCAGTGAGTGTTGATACTGGCCATAGCCAAAGAGATGGTGAGGTTCCACACAGGCCAATTGATAGGGATGCTCATAGTAAGCCAACTGTCCATTCACCATAACTCTGAACCTCTTATAGGAAGAAATCTGGACAAAACCAACAATAATGGAGGGACAAAGGCTCAAAAATAGGGACACTTTTTAAATATTGTTTTTACAAACTTAGAAAATTGATAGAATACTAAGTTGTGCATTATCATGAATTTTCTGAAGGGTATGAAGTCTGAAACTCAAATGTGTGCCATTATTTTCTGACTTTAGCCCTCAATGATTTGCCAGGGATTTGCCAGAAAACTACAATTTTATGTGTAATGGACTAATAATTTTGGGCAAAAATGGACATTCTGCAAAAATCTGTATCGTTGAGAGGTATGCCCTCCACCACCTGTGCAGGTGTCCCATCACGTGTCACTCAGCATATGTTTAGGCCATCAGGGAGGCACAGGTATGTTCCGGAAGGACTTAAATATGAATGCTCAGGGTTATGGATACAGCACAGTCTGACATCCATGACTGCCTCCACCATGTTGCTAATACCCAGTATTGGCTGACTGATGCAATGGAAAGACAGTGGTCTGAGACAGACCACAGATTATCTGTCTTGGGGCGATCATTGTCTGTGATGGAACATCTGGCTGGAGTTGAGCATCAGACCCCCTGGAGGAAGTTCAGCAACTACATCAGCTAAGAGTCCATGTGGCTGTGCTCACTCATGCTCCTGCAGTGGCAGTACACCTAGCACCCCAGAGCATGTGTACTGTCCACACTAAGATGTGTCATTCCCATGGAGGGCACAGTCCCAATAAACAGCAGTCACCCTCAGGTAGTAGCACCTCTTCTGACCTAGGGCATGGAGGTGCCAGTGCAACTCCTGGCAAAGGCAATTCCCATGTTTGGGTGGGGGGAGACAGTAAACTGACAGCTCTGCCATGCATGGTTCAAAGCTGTCCAACAGACAGTCATGTAGGGCGAGCACTGAGATTGACTGTGCTCACACAGACAGTCACACACCACTATCACAATCAGGTCACCTGCAGACACATAAGGCACATTCCATGGTCTGTCTTGCCTGCTTCCCTTCCTGACTCACACACATGCTTGCCAGCCTATTGTGTCAGCCGTGGCCCCCCTGCTCCACTTCATAACACTCTGTGCAAGTGATGATACCTGTGCTACATCCCTGTCATCCTTGTCATCAATGCAGGGAAATGAAGCTATGTGTCTGATGTACAAGGTGACAATGTAAATTGCTATGTAGTCCTTTAATCAACTTTTGCCTTTCACATGCTACTTGTACTGGTCACTGACAGACATTGCCTGCTGGTGGTTGTACTGAGAAAACCACATTATGTTGTGTAAATTAAGTTGCATGATGTTATAATAGCTATATAGTTACAAAAAGAACTGTGTCTCATAGAACTGTTTATGTTTCAGATTCTGGGTTTTTTGGGACACACCTATGGCTACAATGCTACAATAAACCTGTAACCATCAGAGCACAGGAAGGAATGTCAGCACAGAGTCAAAATATCTTCACAAAGGTAAAGCAGTAGTGGTGCATGGCTCCATAACTTCATATGTGTATCACCTGCTAACAGGGGCAATGGTGTCATACAGACTAATCCTGTATCCACAATCTTTGACACAATGTGGTTTCCTTGATAAGTGTGACCAGGATTCTTAGAGTTGACATATCTAAAAGCTATGGCATAGAAGATGCATCATCTACAGCCCTGTGTCCATTACAGACATTTGTCCTCATTCAGTTATGATTGTCTTGTTCTGCATCCCATTGTGTTACTTACACATGATGTGTGTTACAGCAAAAGTGTGGATCACATGGATGGGTGCCTGTTACATGTAGTATGTAGTGTCATGGTTACACACCTATCTCCCCAGCACAAAGACAACCACAAAGCATTCTATAGCTATGTCAAGAATCTAAATGGGAACACTCAGATCTGCTCTGAGTTACAGCACAACGGCACTAAATATACAGAACCAACTGATATTGCCAACATCCTAGCAGATAGGTTCAGTGCTAACTTTACCCCCCTCTCACCCCCTAGAGAGCCCATCTCTATATCGGAAGAATGCAAAGTGCCTATAATCATGGCTGCACAGGTAAAAAACACACTCTCTAAAGCCAAGAACACAGCATCCATGGGACCTGACAATATCCCAGGCTGCGTTCTACATGAACTACAGAAGGAACTGGCACCCTACCTAAGTACCATATTTAATCTTAGCCTCACCTCAGGCTTTGTACCCACTGAATGGTGCACCATGACGGTTATCCCACTCCACAAAGGGGTTGCCACGATGGACCCCGGGAACTACCGGCCCATTAGCCTGACGAGCCTGGTCTGCAAGGCCATGGAACATATCATGTGGAACTCATAAACAAAGACATTGGTAATCTCCAAACTCTGGACCCTACCCAGTTTGGACTTGTAAAAGGCAGATCATGTCTTCTAAACCTGATTGACTTCTTTGAATCAGTCACCAAAGCCATAGATGAGGGTAAAATGGTTCACACAGCTTATCTAGATCTCGCCAAGGCTTTCGACACCATCCCCCACTCTGGAATTATAGATAAGCTCACTAAACTAGGTATAAATCCCTATGTCACAAGATGGGTTGCCAACTGGCTCATGGACAGAACCCACACTGTGAAAGTAGCGGATTCCAAATCCGACATCAGACCAGTGACAAGTGGAGTACCACAGTGTTAAGTCCTGAGTCCTCTCCTGTTTGGTATCCACTTCTCTGAAGTGCAGGCCAACACAGAAGGTCTTTGGCTAACAAAGTTTGCAGATGACTGCAAACTAGGAACCATAATCGAAACTCCTAACAATGTGGAAAACTACAAAAGGGCCTCACTGAGACAGATATCTGGTGTCAAAGCCATGGCCTGAAGCTCAATGCCAAAAAGTGTATTGTCATCCCCTTTGGTAAAAAACTCTGTACCCATGAACTACCACATAGCTGGTAGTCTACTTAATGGCAAAAATGTGATAAGAGACATTGGGACACAGGTGGACAGTAGTCTCTCCTTTGATAATCACATCGCCACAGTGGTCAGGAAATCCTTCTATGTGGCTCATCTCATCACAAAAGGATTCTCATACAGAAAAAAAAGAGGTCATTGTTCCCCTCTACTCATCACTCATTAGACCCATTATAGAGTACAACGCCCCTTTTGGTATGTACCTCACAAGACATCTACAACAACTGGAAAGACCACAAAAATACCTCACAAAGAGGATTACTGGCCTCAAACAGATGCCCTATGCAGACCGTCTCAAAAAACTACAGCTTTACTCCATCGCATATCGCCTACTCAGGGGTGATCTCTGCCTAACATACAAAGCTATGTCAAACCCAGAGCTGTTGGACATGCTCCACTTAAAGAAATCCCAATCCCTCTGAGCTACATGCTCTAGGGACCTAAACATTGTCACCACAATAAACAGAACATGCTGGATGGATAGATTCCTGTCCCAGAGACTTCCCATACTCTGGAACAGACTACCTATCTATGTCAAACAGAGCTCCTCATTAGCACTCTTCAAGAAAAATCTTGATGATTGGATGGGAAATGGGAAATTCATTCTGGGAACCACTTCTGTGGCTCTGCTCGACAGGGGCACAGGAAAATAATTTTCTTGGGTGGCAATAGCCAGGGTACATTTTTGGGCTAGGCTTGTATGGGCCCTAGGGCCGATAGCCTAGTACCTACCTATGAACCTATGAACCTATCGCTTATTTATACCACAATCAAGGTGTAGCTGTGTACACCAGGTACATCCTGTACTAGCTCTTTCTTGGATGTGCAGGTGGTACACAGTGGGAGCTGACTGCTCCCTGTATGGCAGCCATACACTTCCCCTCCAAAGCATGTATTGGACAGAATACACATCTTCAGCCTTGACACATTCTGCACTGGAGTTGTTATGACACAGTGTATCAGGTTACTGTGGGACCTCTCTGGCTGTTACAGGTGTCAGATATGCCTGTGTACTTACATACCGTAGGTGTCATTGCACTCAATGATAGGTGTGATGAGTGCCACATACAGTGTTAGAATGACATTCTGGGATTTACATACCATACATTTTATGATGCTCCACCACTGAACCAGTAATCACGGAGCCTCAATTCTCACCTCTGGCATGGGTGGGGGACGTACACTGGAAGGATGATAGGTACACACACACTATTTCCAGATGCAGCTGTCAGCATCAAGTGCAATTCCCTTTAAGAGCACACATGGACCACAGTTTCTCTGGGGATGGTTTCTCCCTCTTTCTTGAGATCCCCAATAAAACTCCCCACTGGCATTATGGAGTTTGAGTCCTTAGCCAGGGTTCCAAGCAAAGTCCTCCAGCACTCTCTCTGTCCAAGCAGTGTTTCATGTCCCTACATATGTAGCTGACACACACACGCTCTTGGAGATTTGTTTTACACACACACACACACACACACACACACCTGGAAAAGGCTGGCACAGGTTTACTAGCTATGCCTCCTTCCGCCCAGACTATAAGGTAGTTATCACTCCTTATCAGCTACTTTAAGGCCCTTAACAAAGGGTGCCCAATCTTACTGTGTAATGTTACTATCAATACAAATGGTAGTTTGACCAAGAGCATAGCTATTAGAAGTAGCCTATAGTGTCACCAAATAAATATGCAAGTACTCTCAGAACTTAAATATCTCTTAGACATATAAGCCACAATAAAATGTTTAAATATATTTAATAATAAATAATAAAAGAACAAGAAAATACTCAGCATATATTTACGGTGACAGCAGAGTTCAAATCCACAGGAAATGTTTAAAACAACATTGCAGGACATTCTCGAATAAATAAACAAATATCTAAATTAAGCTTTGCTATATTCCTGACTACATTTAAGAGCATTATTACAATCTAGAAAAAAACTTACTCAGAGCAAGGCAGATGTATGGTGAATGGATCTTCTGGCCAGGTCCAAGACAGACTACAAAATGCTGTCTCTCTCAGAGACCTCTGAAATTAATATCTCAAATATTACTTCCGGGATAGCTTGCAGAATTACATCATTTCATGTCATCTGATTATCCCAAGTAAAAACCCCTACCACTGAAACTGGCAGTATTTAGCATCTACCTGTAAAAATACCCAGACAAGGGCTATTGCTCAGATCTGTGCAGCTGGTGGAAGTCATAAAACAATAATATACTTCCACATCTCAAGCCTAGTAATTATTTCTAATTCAAGACAACACAGAGAACTCTCTAATATAGACATTCTTTCTCTTGCTGTCATAAAGTAATTTAATTTCAGCTATTTTTCTGAGGTTTTGCTGGAATGAAGTTAATTTCCTGTGTTACAGTTTCCACTGTTAAAATATATACATTTAAACAGTTACAATAGTGTATGCACATTTCTGTTCTATTCCGGTAGGGTACACTGAGGATACATTTCAAACAGCACTTTGTATAATACCTCTTCAGCACACATTTGTACAAACCATCTTATATGGCATATATTTCTAATACATTTGTAACACAGATACCTTATATGAATCATATTGATATTCATAAATGACATATAATTATTTACTAAATTCCTGATAGCTGGGCTGGCAGTATCTCCTTTTGTGACATTTCTTCCAACTTGAATACTCAAGCTAGTTTTTCAAGTGACCCTTGAGAAGCATTGCTGGAGAGGGAGGCGTCTATCTGGGAATACATTACCCAATTCCCTTTCTTGAGAGTCCAGCTTCCTTGGCATCACTGACCCCATTACAGTGTTGCACTGCCACATCATATGCCTGCAATCCTAGGTTCCACCATAGTAATTTTGGATTTTGCTGATTGGCTGCCTGTAGCCGTACATCCCCCTCCGGACTTCTGCTGCATTAACAGCATCAGAGCATCCCTATCATGGAAAGGTTTCATCATGTTCACATGGTACAACTTCTGCCCCTGCCTCCTGCCTAGCAGTTCTACCATGTAGTTAACATCACTAACCTTTTTTACCACCTTGACTTCCGCTTGTTGTGTCTGATAGGAATGAAAAACAAAACCTGCTGCCTTACAGCACACTCTCTAGCTCGAGCATTCCTGTTATACCAGACCTTTTCTGCTGTTGGGCTTCAGCCAGGTTCTTCTGGGCCAAGCCCATGAGTTCCCTGAGCCTTGTCCTGAGGTTTAGGACATATGCCACAACAGACTCTGTGTAGGATTTGTACTCACCCTCCCACTCATCAGGAATCAAATCTAGAGGTCCCCTGACCCTATGCCCATACAGCAACCACCAACTCAAAGGGTGAAAAACCTGTGTATTTCTGGGGCACCGTTCTGTAAGCAAATCACAGATGGGGCAAATATTCGTCCCACTCCCACTTAAACTGGTGTTCAAATGCTCATAGCATTGTCTTTAGTGTAGTGTTTAACCTCTCTAAAAGACTATTAGTCTGGGGATGGTAGGGGGTAGTCTTTAGGTGCTACAACCTACAGTGCTCCCACAGACAAGCCAATAGGTCTGCCATGAAATTGACACATTTGTCAGTCAGTATTTCTTTTGGAAAACCTACCCTGTTGAAAATCTCTAACAAAGCATTTGCCACCTCTTCTGCCTCAGTGGAGGACAGAGCCATTGCATTGGGGTATCTGGTTGCATAATCTACTACCACTAGGATATACATCTTCCATGTGGAACTTGGGGTACTCACAGGCCCCACAATATCCATAGCTACTCTCTGAAATGGCTCTTCAATCACAGGCAAAGTCACTAAAGGAGCCTTGACCTTGTGTCCTGCCTTACCTACCTTTTGGCACTGCTCACAGGTCCTGCAGTACCTGATTACATCCCTAGAAACCCCAGGCCAATAAATGTTCTGCATATTACTTCTCTTTGCATGTTTTATGACGATATGAACTGAAAAGGGAACGTTATGAGCTATGGCTAGAAGTGACAGACAGTAGGTGCTGGGCACTACCAACTATTGTATTGTTTCACCCTCCAGCCCTCCTTCAGAGTTCACTCTCTATACAGTAACCCTTTGTCCTGGTATACAGATTCCCCTTTTCCTTGACAATCATGTGCCTCCCTGGCTACCTCCCTCAAGGCTTGTAATGTAGGGTCTGGGAGCTGAGCCTGTCTCAATTATCTCTTTGTAACCCTTCCCAGCTCCCCTTTCACAGAAAGTCTGGTATTCTCTGACAGTGGTGCCTCACTGTCAGCCTGGGTACTACTACTCACCTCTGCCCTTGCAGTCACTCTGTCCAAGGGAATATCAGTACCTACAAGCAGTTGTGGCTTACCTTCAGTCTCAATGCTACAGGGTAGCTCCCTCCCTGAAGTAGCCACCTCACCAGTCCTGGCTTCAAGACCCACATGCTTATCTCCAAGCCTGACTGTGTGTCACTATGTGCACACAAGGTACTGCATTATCAAAATCATTCCCTATCAGAACATCTGCAGGGATAGCCTGAAACACACTTACTTGCCTGCTTCCTATCCCACCCTCCCAGTCATGGTGAACCCTAGCCAAAGGTGGGGTCCCTCCTAAAGCTCTGATTGCAGAAGACTGCCCAAGCAAGTAGTGCATCTGTTTAACCATTGCAGGCTTCACAATGTTTAGGTCAGAGGCTGTGTTTCTCTTAGCAGTGGCCTGTTTTCCATCTACTAAGATAGGATATAACATCTTGTGGTAGTTTAGTACCCTTGTTGTCTCAAGGCAACTTACTGCTGGCATTTTGTCATTATAGATGTTCCCCACCTTGCCTCTGTGGACATCTATATTCTACATGGACCCACTGATTACATTTAAAACATTTAACCATGGGTCATGGCTGTGTACCTGAACTAGGGACTTCCTCTGCTCCTGGCAGACTCTGTTGAGGCAGTTTAGGCTGCCCACCATGGGTTCCCTTATACTCATGTGCAGCACTGGGTATCACTTTCCTGTGCAGTGATGCCCTACTTTCTAGGTATAGGTCTCCTTTTTTTCCCCATCTCATCTGCGGTATTGCATTCCCTATCTGCTACCCAGATTCTCATGTCCTCAGACAAAGTGTTAAGTGCTTGTTCCCTCACCAAAAGGTCTGTCAGCCCTTCAAAAGTGGTGACCTGACACCCACTTACCAGTCTATGAAAATAAGTGATTAAATCAGCAGTATATTCACACACATTTTCATCTGGCTTGAATCTATGCTCACAAAACTTTTTTCTATAGGCTTCAGGTGTTAACTTAAAACACTCTAATAAACAATTTTAACAGTATTATAATTTAAGCAATCAGTATCAGATAGTTTAGAAATACCAGTTACAGCTTTACCATGGAATAAGGGGTCAGGAACCATACCCAGAGCACTTTGTCAACTTTATACTGTTTATGTACCCTTTCAAACATATGAATAAAACTATTATCACCCTCTGTAAATTGTGGAAGAAGTTTACTGATCTTTGTTCCTTCTGGGGATTTGGGTACTCCCTTCCCCATTACCTTCATGACCCTGGCGGAGAGTCATCATCTTCTTTCCATGTTGCCTCTACCTCTCATTTTCCTCACCTTCCAGACATCTCAGTCTCTCTGCTGATTCTAAGCCATCTGTTTCTCCTTTTCTTCAGCCTCAAATGCACCGATCTCTCTGCTGATTCTAGTTCTAACCATTTGGCCTCCAGTTCAAGTCTGTATAAGTCCAGATGGATTTTTAAGTCCTCCATGGAAAGTTTGAACTGTCCATTTTGTGAAAGTTGAACATCCCAAGGCCAGTCTCTCCTGGTTGGTGGTCTGCGATGCAGCTGTGACTAAGGTTGCAATAATTTCTGCTTTAGTTAATTTGCAATGAACCAGTCCTTTATCTTGGGACATCTCAGCCAAATGGCTCCTTGTCAGCTTGCCATACCCTTCTACTGACATCCTTGCCTGCTCTCCCTGACTAACTAATATAACAAAAAATAAATAATCCTTATGATATGAAACTCTGAATGGTCACTGTGAGGCCATTTGAGACTTCAAAGACATTCTTTAGTCATCACTGTTTACAGATTACAGGAATTCAATATCCACACCACTGAATCCCAATATGTGGATATCCCACCACTTCCAACCAATAAATGTGATGCCTCACCACTGAACCAGTAATCAGGGAGCCTCAAACCTCACCACTGGCACCAATGGGAGATGTACACTGGGAGAATGACAGGTACACACACAGTATTTCCAGATGCAGCTCTCTGCATCAAGTGCAATTTCCCTTAAGAGCACACAGAGACCAAGTCATTCCGGGGCTGGTTTCTCCCTCTTTCTCTAGATCCCTAGTAAGACTCCCCATTGGCACAGCTATAGAGTTGAGTCCTTTGCCAGGGTTCCAAGCCAAGTCCTCCAACACTGTCTATGTCCAACCAATGCTTCATGTCCCTGCCCTAGTAGCTGACACACATACTCTTGGAGATTTGATTTAAACACACACACACACACACACACACACACACACACACACACACACACACACACACACACACACACACACACACGCACACACACCTGGGAAAGGCTAGAACAAGTTTAATAGCTATGGTTCCTTCTGCCCAGATTATAAAGTAGTTATCACTGCCACCAGGACTCCTTATCAGCTACTTTAAGGCCCTTAAGAAAGAACGCCCAATATTTCTGTATAATGTTGCTATCAATACAAATGGTAGTTTGACCAAGAACGAGGCTATTAGAAGTGGCCTACAATGTCATCAAATAAATATGTAAGTACTCTCAGAACTTAAATACCCCTAGACAGATCAGCCACAATGAAATTATTAAATATATTTAATAATAAATAATAAAAGAATAACAAAATACTCAGTGTATATTGACAATGACAGCAGAGATCAAAATCACAGGAAATGTTTTAAAACAACATTGCAGGACAGTCTAGAATAAATAAGTAAAAACATCTAAATTAAACTTTGCTATATTCCTGACTATATCTAAGAAAATTACTGTAAACTAGAAACTTACTCAGAACAAGGCAGGTATGTGGTGAATGGATCTTCCTGTTCAGGTCTAAGGCAGACTACAGAATGCTGTTTCTCTCAGAGACCTCTCAAATTGATATCTCAAACATTATTGCTGGGATAGCTTTTAGAATGACATCATTTCTTGTCATCTGACTATCCCAGATAAAACCCCCACTGCTGAAACTGGCAGTATTTAGCATTTGCCTGTGCCTGTAAAAATTTCCAGACAAGTGCTTTTGCTCAGATTTGTGCAGCTGTTGGAAGTCATATAACAATAAAACATGTCCTCATCTCAAGCCTAGTAATTATTTTTCATTCAAGACAACACAGAGAGTTCCTTAGTATAGACATCCTGTCTATTGCTGTCATAAAGTAATTTAATTTTAGCTATTTTTCAGAAGTTTTGCTGGAATGAAATTAACCTCCTGTGTTCCAGTTCCAATGTTAAAATATATACATTTAAACAGTTACAGTAGTGTATGCACATTTATGTTCTTTTCCAGTAGGGTACACTGTGGATACATTTCAAAAACCACTTCGTAAAATACCTGTTCAGCACACATCTGTACAAACCATCTTATATGACTTACAGCTCTTATACATTTGTAATAAAAACATCTTATAACAATCATGTTGATATTCACAAATTACATATAACTATTTACAAAATTCTAGAAAGCTGTGCTGGCTTTATCTCCTTTGGTGACACCTTTATCTATATATTGTACAACAGTGCATGAAGTTCAACATCTTACTGACCAGCAAAAGTCAAAGACTACATCTCTCTGTGTCCATAAGTCCCTGCCTACCAGGTCAACTATTGGAGGTGAGCATACAATACAGTACTGTCCAGGGGTGGCTGACTGCCAAAAGTATTGTGCATACCTTGGCAGGTAGTATTTGTCAATGGCTCTGACAGTAAACGAAATGTGTGTGTCAGCCCATCCTGGGTAACTGTTGGTTCACTGTGCGAAACAATGACAGTCCCTTATTTGCAATTATCTGCAAATGTAGCCAGTCTGAGGTCAATCACAATGGCCATGACTGCAGAGAAGGGAATGGCTAGAAGGGGTACTCCCAGGAATGATGTGTATGGGTAGTCCACTGGTGATTGGGCTTACTGTAGCACTGGCCTACAAAAACCTATCTTCCCAGATAGTGACTGTCAGACACTTGGCTATCCAATGGTTGACATGCAAGCTTGTAAAACACTTCCACATTGTGTCCACAATGCCTGCTGGCTTAATTTGGTGAATGCATTGTCGGGCCATGGAATGTGAGGTAAGTCGTTTTCCCCTCATGCATTGCAACCTGTACCACTGAATTTGGTACAAAGCTTAGCGTAGGCATGATCTGACCTTGAACAACACAAATTGCATTTGGGCCATTGTCTGCAGGTGTACTACATTGTTAGTGATTATTTTCATGATAAGTGTTTTCATGGCTGTAAATGTGACACTGCTGAGACATCTGTGGATATCAGTTGTCACTGCATGCAACTTGTCCTCTGTTTAATTATGTATTGACTTTAATTCCAACATGGTTTTCAAGATTCTACCAACATGTCTGTGTCTATAGAGACCATACGCAAGCTGTGGGGGGGGGGGTTCATATGTGCATCTGGGAAAGGTAAGGAGGCACTTGTTCACACAGTTATCGTGCAGCTACACGCCACTTAAGCAGTGTGTATTGCAATGACTCATTTACCTTGTGAGGAAGGCTGACAAGAGGGGCATCCCCTGAATTGCTGGTTCCTGGCTATTACAACTGCTGGTCTCAGCACAACCATTCTCTCCTGGGATACCATGCCCCTACACCTTGTCTCACACCAAAACAAAACATTAGTACCAAACTCCACATGAGGTGCAGGCCACAGCCTGTTTGTTCATCCACATATTTGTCCCAGTTCATGCAAGGCTTTGCAGCCTTGACCTACCTTTTACCAGGTAGATGTCTTGAGTAGCAATAAGGGCAATCATTAGAGTGTGGCATGTATTATGCCTAGTATTCCAGGGTTCTTGGGTTTCAGAAGGGTAATGTGCAGATGATGAGTTGGAGCACAGCTGTAGTGTCACACTATGATGTACAATGTCCAGTGACATACAAGTGCAAGGTTGTTCAGGCAAGCACTACAGTGGCAGTGATCCCTGTTGGGTCACAATGTCACAGCAGTTCATGCAGCCTGACCATCATCAGCATCATGGTGCATATCTGTATGTCATGGATCTGAAGCGTACTGCAGAGGGGTGGCTATCTTTGGCCAGCGTGTGTGTACCCAAACTTGGGTATCACCCCAGGGATCACCTCTGTGGCTCTGCTTGACAGAGGCACAGGAAAATAATTTTCTTGGGTGGCAAAAGCCAGTGTACCTTTTTGATTGGGCTTGTATAGGCCCTAGGGCCGATAGCCTAGTACCTACTTATGAACCTATGAACCTATGTATGTCAGACTGCATATTTATGCAACAGGAACACATGTCTGTGTTCCCACATCATGTCACACAACATCCAGTATGTTGTCTGGTAGCCTGACAGTCAGTGCAAACTACCGAGACCAGAGTAATGACCACAGAGTTGAACAAGTTCTCTGTGCATGCACAAGCATCCACATCTTTACTGCAAGGTGTGCCACCTGTACAACTGCATAGACAGCTGTAGCTGACAGGAGGGTAGGAAGCACCTCATGGTATAACAAACTGGGAGCAGTCATACAATTTCCCAGTTATACCACTCTCCCACAAGAGGGTCTTCATGAACATATGCCTGTTCGCATACCCATGGCCCTAACCCCATGTGAATGTGTGTGTTATATAATTTCCATCAGTAAGAGCAATGTTCCAGGTATGTTGCACTTCATTAGCCACACCTGATGTATATACTCAGGGGTGATACTCATGGGCATACAGGCCTGGCCACACAGATTTACACCTACTTTACCATAGATCATCATGTCTCCACAGGGGTAAGATGGTTAGATAACCTGTGTGTGCCCTTCCCTCTGCAAGCCAATATTTCACTATAATGGCCATTTTTTCATGTACCTTTGCAAGCACCACTGGCAGTTGGATACAACACAAACTTTCCTTACAAGGGAACTTCATGTCCTCAGTATTTGACTATGGGGATCATGTACAGTTACTGTCATTGTGCATTGTGTCATATACATCACTTAGAATTGATCTCTCCTTTGCATGCAGGGCATTGTGTGACCCTGCTGTATTAGATATGCTGCAACTCTGTGAGTGGATATGTACATGTATCACCCACTGTAAGGACATAGAATCATAGGAAGTTACTAGGCTATTGGCCCTGAGGCCCTTACAAACATGCCCAAGAATTTCACCTGTGTTATGACACATTACCACACAATGCCCCTGTCCAGCAGGGACACAGGTGGAATCCCAGGGGTGTATTTTTTTGTTCCCTATCCAGTTATCCAGGTTGCACTTACAATGGGGTAATGAGGTACTGAGCTTTACATTGAGAAGGAGTCTATTCCACAGAAGGGGAGTCTCTGGGACAAAAATCTGTCCCGTCAACAAGTTCTATTGATGTCAAAGGCCAGGTTGAGGTCACGTATGCAGGTTACTCAAGTGGTGCTTGACTTGCATATATGCAGCAGTCTCATCCAGGTGGGGTTTCAGATTGCAGTTTATGTCAGACAGAGACCACCTATGAGGAGTCTGCGTGTGACTGGGTAGAAGGACAGGGCTGTTAGCCTATTTGTGTTGGTTAAATATTTGAGGCCCTGGATTATCATAGTGAGAACCTCTGTGGTCTCTCCAGCTGCTGCATGTGCTTTGTGAGGTACATGCCAAAATGGGCATTGTACTCAATAATGCGTCTTATAAGGGGAGAATACAGGGATGTTATGAGCTCCTTGTTCCTGGATGGCATACCCTTCCTAATGAGGTGGGCCATGTAGAAAGCTTTCTGTACAATGGAGGCAATATGATAGTCAAAATTCAGTTTGCTGTCAACCTGGGTGCCCAAGTCCCTCACAACTGATTGGGTGCTTAGGTCCTTGTTATTACTGTTATAATATATGCGGACATCAGTCTCCCAAAAGGGGATGTTGAGGCATTTTTTAGCATTCAGTTTGAGGCCATGTTTCTGGAACCAGGCATTTGTTTAGGTGAGACCCTCTTGGAGGATGTCCACATCACTAAGTGAATTGATGACAGTGGCCAGCTTGCGATCATCTGCAAACTTGGCTCTCCATAACCCACTGGTTCTGGCCTTCACTTCAGAAAACTATATCCCAAACAACATAGGCCCCAATACCGATTTCTAGTGTACACCACTCATTACATGTTTTCTGCTTGAGGTGGCTTTCCCTATTTTGAGTAGGTGGGTTCTATCAGTGTGTCAGTTTGCTACCCATCTAGTAACATACAGAGTGATACCTAGAGTTTATCTATTCTACCCAAGTGGGGAATAGTATCAAAGGCTTTGGCCAAGTCAAGGTAGGTGGTTTGCACCATTTTCTCCTCATCCATAGCTTTGGAGACTGTCTTAAAGAAGTTGACCAAATTTCACAGGTATGACCTCACCTGATGAAAGCAAACTATGTGGGATCAAGTGATTGGAGATTGCCAGTGTCCTTGTTAATGAGTTCCACGATACTCAATCCCATGGCCTTGCAGATCAGTCTACTTAGGCTGATGGGTCTATAATTTGCTGCATCAGTGGACACTCCACTTTTGTGCAAAGGGATGACAGTGGCTGTCAACCACTCAGCGGGGACAAAGCCAGTACTCACACTTTAGTTGCATAGGGGACCTAAAGGTGCTGCAAGTCCCTGCCTGTGTTCATGTATTTTACAGCCTGGGATGTTATTGTTTCGCAATACCTGGTATGTGACGTTAATAATACATGCTGGTGGGGGAGATATGCATACCACACTGTAACAAAGTGTTGAAACAGACTAATGGCAAACAATGCACCTCATTGGCCATATCCAGATGCAATCTGTATGATTGCATGGATGACTGTCAAGTCACTACAAGGCTTCTGTGTGTGTTCCTTGTGGACAGGGACAATATGTGCTGATTGTATAAATATGGTTTAGAACGAGACTAGAATTTTATGTCACCTACGTCCATTAGGCTACTACCATCCAATGGTCCTATGATCCCATACACTGAAGTAAAACATTGTAACATCCACACACACACACACACACACACACACACACACACACACACACACACACACACACACACACACACACACCTGGCTACAGTGTGAACAGTACCACTTTCAATTCATATATACAGAACAGTGCACAACATACACAGTTCAAGCTGGCTGAAATTAGATTCGAACACCTACCTATCTAACGGTACACACTAGAGATCACAGTGCATGACACACATCCCACATTAGTAGGCCTTG